>NW_018480033.1:174729-216806 GCF_002113885.1 Mizuhopecten yessoensis | reverse complement strand
CCCCCCACAAATGTTGCACTGTTATTCAAACAATGTAACCTCCTTCCACCTACTCTATCATCACACTGCCATTCAAATATTGTAACACCATCCCCTCACTATATGGACACTTCCATTCAAAAACAATAACACATCCCTCCCTCCCTTCACACCATCGCACTCTTATTCAAATACTGCAACAACCCTTCCCACCCCCTAAACTATTGCACAGTTAGTTATTCAAATACTGCAACCCCTCTCATCCCCCCTCCGTACCATCACACTGCCATTCATTCAAATACTGTAATCTCTTCCCCCATACCATTGCAATGCTATTCAAACACTATCAATCCCTGCTCCCACCCATGCCATTAATTACACTGCTATTGAATAATATAAAACTTCCTCATACTAGCTCACTAGCTGCTGTTAAAATATGGTCAGGTCTCACACAACTAACCACAGCAAGTACATAGCCAGAGATCGCCAACTGTAAGTTTTAAAATTATACTGTGCATGTAAATATAGACATAGAAATACCCACACTGTAGATAAAGTTATAAATGACTGAGTGGCCTTGAAAGCAGAAAAGTACTGGTGCATGTACTCTATACAGATGTCGGTAACCAGTATTCTGAACTGTCTAGACTAACCGTCAATTCAAGGTCGAAAGAAGCCAGTTGTCAGCAATACCGACCATACACAATCAAGGGAGCTCTGAACAACAGAATACTTAAATCAAGGTCAGCCATCAATGATCACCAAACTTAACAAATATTTATATAAATATTTGGAAAAGATGTATGACATTGGTATATGGGTGTCATGAAGTGAAAAGCAAGATATTTTAATATCTTTAGCTTTAATAAAGCCTTCATGGTTCTTAGAAGATCTGGTTGATTTGTAATTCATTTGATCTTTGTGAATTCGATCTTGAAGAATGCAGACCATAGGGTCATTATTTTAATAGTAGGCAACATCTCAAATTTTATGACTTCAGGTAGGCTTTGTAGTTCGTTAAAAGATGTTTTTGAAAGTGTTTGACATACTTGATCAATGTGACTTTCACTGTATATGTCAAGGTACCAGTAATTTATTTCAACAAAATACATAGCTTTTAGCTCAGCAAGCTACAGACCAAATATTGTAATTGTTCAGTAGAATGTTTTTTAAAAGTTGATAACATATTTATAACCCCTGTGACCTTCAAAGAAAAACAAAGAAATTCATTTGATCATAATTTAAGGCCTTTCGCCCAAGCAAATGACAGGCAATATGAAATGGTTCTACATTGTAGCTATAGGCCTGATTAAGGTCTTCCATAGTTTTAAAAGATCCACAAATTTTATGCTTCATCATAAATAATAACAGTACTTTTACATCACTATTTGCAACAGGTTAAGATAACTTTATTATGTAAAACTTACTTGAATTACCTGGTAATGTTTCAATATCAGTTACTTATTTGTCAATAGATCATGTTGACCGATTTTAATATTCCCATGGCAACCAATGACCAGCAGCTGAGAGTACTGAAGTATTTCAAATGGTTTAAGTTGGAGCATAAGTCACTTTGAACAAATGATCCCTTTATAAACAAGAGTTCCCCCCGTCAGATGTCGAATGAGCAGTTTGACACAAAGGGCCATAAGTGCATAAAGTTATTGCGCAGAAATTGTGTTCCGACAATTCTACAATGTTCCAACAATTCTTCAAAAGGCCGTAAGTCCGTAAATTATGGCTTAAGTTTGAAATGAATTCATTCAAAATTTCTCAAATTATTGAGCGGAAACTGTTTCGGCAATTCTACAAAGGGCCATAACTCCCTTCATAACAGGCAGATAATGGTTATCGAACTTGTGCAAGCTTTCATGGCAATGAACCTTCCTACCAAGTTTAAAATGAATCCAATACTCAAGTTATTGAGCGGAAACTAACGTGTGCCCGCCCGCCCGCCCGCCCGCCCGCCCGCGTGAAAACATAATACGTCCCGTCATTCGACGGGCGCATAAAAAGTTGAAAATGTATCAATTGAACGCTCATATCATTTGCAAACATGTAATTTAGTTGGCTTCAAAATGATCTAGTAAGTCAATTATTGCCTAATATTCAGGTATAAGACAAATATCTGTAGAGTAGAGAGGTTTAAAGTGTTTGCAAATGATCACACATTTGCTTTGATAATCATGATAATATTGATATTGCATAGAGTAAGCTAAAAACCAGTACCGGGGTAATATAACAATGTCATTTGTTATTATGATTTACAAAGGCCAACTTCACATTCAAAATCATAGTCACATTAAGGATCCCTGTCACACTACACTGTGGTTTTTCGTACACACAGTAACTTCCCTTCAGTTTGTTTTGGATATAACAGTAGCACAGTTTTGCCAGGACACTTTTGTTGACCAGGTAGCTCAATTGGTTAGAGTGACATGTACAACAATTTGAAGTCAATGGGTTGAAATCCTGGTCTAGATGCTGAACTTTTACGCTCAGAACACTTTTTGTTGATAGTGTTTGACTTATTCAATCTTTATTTTTTTCATTTATGTCACACAATAATGGCCTTTTGTTTCAGAAATAATTTATGAAAGCTGTAGTCATGCTTGAAAAAACAGTTGTCAATGCCCTGTTACATTTTCACAGTGGTACAGGGATCCTTAAGTAGATACGTTAACATTTGACTTGAGTACTGTTTGGAAATGTTCCAAAATCTATATGCTCACTAACTATTTCCCTTGTTGTGTAACACATGGACAGATAACAAGCTCAAGGTTATACTATCAGCAGACTGTCCTTATCTGACCTCTGGTTACTATAAACTGGACCACCAGGCTAGGTGTAGGACTTACATGGTTATAAATACTTGTAACAAGGGATTATTTACACCTGAGCGATACAACATGACCAGGAAACATGTAATAACTACTCACAGCCTAGTCAAACACTTGTCATGTTAAGATCAGTGTCCTAAATCAAGAACTTCATAATATTGTAAGCGTACTTGTTTATTAAACGCACTCAAACTTTAGTGCTTTTTCATATTTGAACAGATTAGCACATTGCTGTAATGAAGTGGCGTGCCCACAAAATATGCAACAGAAAACAATATACAGGAACTCCTACTAGTGCAGTCAGAATTAATCACATTATCTAAAGCGTGAAAAGTGCTGAAATAAGGCTACCACTAAAATATAAACATTTACAGTACATCGTTTGTGCTTTGGTGAATTAAAGCTGTATTTAATTTGACAGCTTATTAAAATGTTCAAAGTTCAGACAATGATGAAAGACATCCTAAAATCTAACTTTTAAGCTTAAATTAATTTGCTGTCAACGACATTAATTTCCGAAGCAGCAGAAAATGATACATTGTAAGTTTCTTTTTGTAAATTGAATGATCACGAGTATGATGACATAATACTTTTTTCGGTCAAAATATAATTACGACATCAAAAAGAATCTTCTATTAATTAAATCTTCGATTTGAAATAAAGAGCGGAGCAAGTTTTTCCATTAATATATTGTTTATTGAGTAAAACTGCAGATATCTAAGTTGTAACGATTAAGAAAATTGGCCAGAAATTTGGGACAATTGTTTTAAAGAACATCAGAAAGACTTTGATCAAAGCCATGGAACAGCAATTTTTCGCTAGAAATACAAGGAAGACATCAGAAAGACATTGATCGAAGCCATGGAACAGCAAGTTTTCATTAGAAACACAAGGAAAACGTCAGAAATCAGCCATTTCAGACCATGTTTACAAACACAGCCACATCAAAGACTGGAACAACTCCAAAGTGCTTGAAAGAAGGACAACTGGAAAAAAAATCCATTTGTATTAAGAGGGAATGTGAATCAATAAACAGAGACGAGGGGCACCAGCTGAGTCTTTGGTTGGATGTAATGTCTCAATATTGTTCTGACAGCTGGCTATACTGACTTGGCACATTGTGGCTAGGTGAGTTGTTTTCAGCAGTTTAGAATCAAGACACCATTAAAACAAAGGGGAACTGGTACCTGTTCATGGCACAAAAACTCAGTCAAATGGTTTTGATTTAGATAAGCACACACTGTTATCCAACTAGTATTATTTTTAAACTGTTGCACCCTAGTTATAGACAAGTCCTAGTTATAGACAACTGGTAGTTATAGAGAGTTAGTAGATATAGACAGGTAATAGTTATAAACATGTGGTATTAATTAACAGGTAGGAGGTACAGATAAGTGGTAGTAATAGACAGGTGATAGTTATAGACAGGTAAGAGTTATTAACAGGTGGTAGTAATAGTTAGGTGATAGTTATAAACATGTGGTGTTATTTAACAGGTAGGAGTTACAAATAGGTGGTGAAGTTTAGTAATAGACAGTTGATAGTTATAGACAGCTAGGTAAGTAGCTATTGAACAAGAAGCCCAATGGGCCTGCATCGCTCACCTGGTATTAATCTCACACTTGTAATCTTAAAAGTGGACTAAAATACAGCTACAGGCAGAATATCAGTGTTTGATTCATAAGAACCTATTAAAAGATTTAAACATATGACTCCTGTGACGTGGGATGTCGAAAAAGGCAATTAGGTTTAAAGTGGGTCAAGGTCATTCATTTGAACAAACTTGGTAGCCCTTCATCACAGCATGCTACATCCCCAATTTCAGTACCCTGAGCATTTTGGTTATTGAGGAGAAGTCGTTTGAAGATTTTAAGACATTTGACCCCTGTGACTTTGAAAGTTGGTGAAGGTCATTCATTTGAACAAACAAGGCAGTCCTTCATCCCAGCATCCTACAGGCCCAATATCAGTACCCTGGGCCTTTTGGTTATTGAGAAGAAGTCGCTTGAAGATTTTAAGACATTTGACCCCTGTGACCTTGAAAGTGGGTCAAGATCATTCGTTTGAACAAACTTGGTAGCCCTTCATCCCAGCATCCTACAGGCCCAATATCATCAGCCTAGGACTCTTTGTTATTCAGAAGAAGTTGTTTAAAGTAAAAAGTTGATGCCGGACGGACGACAGACGGACGGACGGACAGATGCCGCACCATGCCATAAGCTCACATAAGCTAAGGTGAGCTAAAAATGATAGCTATAGACCATTGGTAGATATAGACAGGGGGTAGTAACATACAGGTGGTGGTTATAGACAGGTGTTAGTAACATACAGGTGGTGGTTATAGACAGGTGGTATAACATAAAGGTGTTAGTTATAGACAGGTGGTAGTAACATAAAGGTGTTAGTTATAGACAGGTGTTAGTAATATACAGGTGGTAGTTAAAGACAGGTGTTAGTAACATACAGGTGGTAGTAATTGATGGTCAGGAGTTATAAACAGGTGGTAGTTATAGACAGGTGATTGTAACAGACAGGTGGTAGTACCAGGTAATTGACAGTCAGAAGTTATAGCAAGGTGGTAGATATAGACAGGTGGTAGTTATAGACAGGTGGTAGTAATAGACAGGTGGTAGTTATTAACAGGTAGGAGTTATAGACTTGATATAAAACCCTGATAATGAGCTTCATATATATTCACCTCAATTTCTGGATGTGTGATACGACCTTGAATCTACATGAATGATATCATGGACCTTCCTTGTCTAGACAGGTTGTTCAGTATCAGATAACATAACAGTTTATTTAACGCCAAATAAAAGTACAAACAATACAATTTGGATTGTATTAGATCTGTAAGAAGAAGACCAGACTAATTGAGGGGGACAGCACTTTAAGGAACTGTCATTAAGGTGTATAAATCTCTTAAGTCTGAAATCATTACATTCAAATAGTGAAACAAATATTCACCCTGACCACTACACCTACTAAAAATATATCACGGTCATAGCAATCATAGCTTGCCCTGCATGTGGTGTTGATAATGTATAAAAATAAATATGAAGATTTTTTAACCTTGTGATAACCATCTATGGTTTTTAACGAGTATTCCATTGAAGTTAACGTTCTGTTCTAGGTATATGTACCAGAGGTAATTATTTTTCCAATGCCTCCGCTAGGGGTCGCACCCGAAGGAAAATTATCCTTAGCTGCATTGGTAGGAAGTGGTTATTATTTTACCCAAGTGACTTATACTCCCCCTTCAAGAGAGAACTTGTCCCAAGTATTTTGTGGATCTGTTTCTTACAAAATATCACAGAGACGTCTAGTAAGGACAGAGAGACAGAAGTAGCACAGGAGAAGGAGAAAGACTGTAATTGGTATGTCCGATGTGGCAGTCTAATTGCAATTGGTCAGCTTTAACAGTCAATATAACATGTACATTATAACACAGGCCCAGTACAACATGTACATTATAACACAGGCCCAGTACAATATGTACATTATAACACAGGCCAAGTACAATATGTACATTATAACACAGGCCCAGTACAACATGACCAGAACACTTTACTTACATGACTTATTTTACATCACATACAAGTCACAGGCCACAAGCAATACAGAACAAAAACTTCAAGTACGGACTGACAGAACTCATCCCTAAATAAAAGATACACAAGTACAAAAAGCACATATAAATACAATATACACTCAGTGGCCATATGTATTCACAAACTACAGGGTACCAAAATAAATGTTACTGAATTTATTGATAGGTAAGGGGAAACTGTTGTAAAGGAGACTAAAATGTTGACAGTTGGTGGAGGTGATTAACAATATCTGTCCCAATTCCTTGTATTTTGAATACACTTCTTTGCTGTCATCGTGACAAACTCTGGCAGACATTAGTCTCAAAGACAGCTAAGTAATCAACACCAACCTGGAGGGAACCTTTTTAGTGTTCTGTTGACATCTAAGACGACTTGATTGTAATCTCTGTGGCCATACAGTATTTCCTTGTCTGTAAATACAACACAAATAAATTATACTCTGACGCCATACAGTATTTCCTTGTCTGTAAATACAGCATACACTCTCTATAGTCAGTGGCCATACAGTATTTCCTTGTCTGTAAATACAGCATACACTATCTATAATCTGTGGCCATACGGTATTTCCTTGTCTGTAAATACAACACAAATAAATTATACTCTGACGCCATACAGTATTTCCTTGTCTGTAAATACAGCATACACTCTCTATAATCTGTGGCCATACGGTATTTCCTTGTCTGTAAATACAACATACACTCTCTATAGTCTGTGGCCATACAGTATTTCCTTGTCTGTAAATACAACATATACTCTCTATACTCTGTGGCCATACAGTATTTCCTTGTCTGTAAATACAGCATACACTCTCTATACTCTGTGGCCATTCAGTATTTCCTTGTCTGTAAATACAGCATACACTCTCTATAGTCAGTGGCCATACAGTATTTCCTTGTCTGTAAATACAGCATACACTCTCTATAGTCTGTGGCCATACAGTATGTCCTTGTCTGTAAATACAACATATACTCTCTATATTCTGTGGCCATACAGTATTTCCTTGTCTGTAAATACAGCATACACTCTCTATAGTCTGTGGCCATACAGTATTTCCTTGTCTGTAAATACAACATATACTCTCTATACTCTGTGGCCATATAGTATGTCCTTGTCTGTAAATACAACATAAATAAATTATACTCTGTGGCCATACAGTATTTCCTTGTCTGTAAATACAACACAAATAAATTATACTCTGTGGCCATACAGTATTTCCTTGTCTGTAAATACAGCATACCCTCTCTATACTGTGGCCATATAGTATCAGGTTTTTTTTTTGTCCGTACATACAACATACACAAATGATACACAGTGACCATATGATATTTCCTTGTATCTTAATACAATATACACTCTCTATACTCTGTGGCCATACACTATTTCTTTGTCTGTAAATACAGCATACATACTATATTCAGTGGTGATACATTATTTCCTTATCTGTCAATACAACATAAAAAAAAAATACTCTATAGCCGTATAGTATATCCAAGCTAGTCTGTGAATACAATTTAAACTAAAAAACTTGTTTTTGTGAACAAAACATATGTCTCCCCTTATTAGCCAATCGACAAATATACTTCAGTATAAAAAATTAACAAAGGGCCATATCTCTTTATATAGTGGGTCATGAAACACGAATTTAGAATGCGACACTCCTCTTCCCAAGATACATAACTAAAGCAAGTTTAGTCAATGTCGGTGAAACAACATGGAAGTTTTGCTGTGGACAAACTTTGGTATTAAAAATAAACAAAGGGCCATAACTCTGGAGCACGAGACCTGATTTCACTGCGAGAGATTCTGCCTTTCCAAGATACATAAATATGGCAAGTTTGGTCAACATACCGTAAAAACCCATGTAATTTGCACACCTATGTAATTTGCGCAGGTATTTTTTGAGGCTGAAAATCCCCACAAAAGCTTCTACTCGAGTATTTTGTGCACCAAAAAAAAAAAAAATGGAAAAAAAAACCACTTGGGATTCTTTGGATTTTTGTAATTTGTTTATTATTAGTAAGTTCATAAGTAGGTGAAATAACATGGTACTTATGCTCCCGACAAACTATTTAAAATAAACAAAGGGCCATAACTCTGTATATAGTGGGGCATGTGACCTAATTCTAGTACACTTCACACCTTCTGTGGGTGATGCAGGTATACTTGAAGTTTGATTAAGATATTTTCAGTATTTTCTTGTCTGGCAATAAAATGAACACAATGATACTCAGTGGTCATATATTTCACTTCCTGTAATTTTGATATACAAAAACTACACTCTTTGGTAAAACAATTAACATTTTTTTTAAATACATTCACCTCAGTGAACAGGGTTTTCCACATTGAGGACATATTTTTCTATTTATCTCTCTGAGAACAGGTAGCATTATGATATCACAATGACAACAAAAATTACAATAAGATCACATAATGTTATAGCTTGGCACATTTAACAGAAAGTATTCTAACAACATCAATAATTCTGGATGGGAGAAATATAATCATTCCCCACAGTGATTTAGGAACCAGTGTCTTAAGATGTGATTTTGTTTCATTAATAAACATTGACATGCCAATGGTATACAATTTCATATTTAGAGTACTTGCCTCCGTGTTGATTTTGAATATTCTAATTGCCTGACCTATATTTTCATAGTAAAATGTTAAAAAAATCAGTAGCTCTTGGAGCTGGGCTTATGGAATTGTACACCTCTACATACAGAAAATATTGATCTGTCTGGAATGAAACTAAATAAGATTTCAATAATCTTCAAGGAATCAAGTGACATTACAAAGTTTATTCTGTCTAAATCTATTAAAACTATGGTATGATTTATAATTAAATACAGTTCAATCAAGATATTGTCTCAGAAAATATTATACGAAAATCCTTGTCTTTCAATACTTGGCATATATGGGAATAGTAAAACTTGGACAGTTCCCACAGTAAAATATTACACTGGAAAGGTTACCTGGCTTTGGTGGAATGTTATCCACATCTACGCCCAAAAGTTTTGGCCACGCCTTTTTACGGATATCATCACTGAGAAGTCCTCCCCACATGATTGCAAGGTTCTTGAGCTGCCTGGTGTCAACTGGGCTAGCATCCATAGCTTTTTGGATGAGCTTGATTTTGTGGCGTCTGTTGAAAGCTATTTACAAAAGCAGTTTTTACTTTGAGTAAGTGGAACTATATTTAAACATTCCCAGGGTTTCTTTACAAACATTATCAAGGTACGAAATAAGTATACACAGTGTAGCAGATTCCAACAACAGATTTTGTTAATGAGTGTAGCTGTCATCTTACGCTGATGGGGATGCTTAGCTTGGTCAAAGAGAAGAGCAGACAGAAGTTGTGTTTATATTGAGGAAAAAAATCATAGGTGTTCAAAAACCTTTATTCTTTTCTGCAATTTATTTGTTGCATCCAAAATCTACATTATATTATTAAATTAAAAAAACACACAGATTTAGCAGAAATTTGACTTGTAGTTGTAAATATTAGACATCCATCTAAATGACTATAGATCTAGTTATCTGCTACCCTGCTTTGTAAAGGGACAAATTCTTACAGTTGTAGTGACACCTAGAATTTTTAACGTTCATGGTAAGATTTTTTTTGTGCTTAGATCCAAATCTTTGCCACCAGGATACAAAATTATTGTAATTAGCTATAGCCAATGTTATTGTTAGATTCTCATCCGAAATCAATTTCAGATTCATTCAAAATTGAAATGTTCGGTAGCAGCTAATAAAATCTGCTACATTTACCAACGAACATATGGTTTAGTATATAGGCCTTCTCTAGTTTTCAGAGTTTTTTATAGAGTGTAAATTAATTAAGACTTCCCGGCTTCTCAATGTGTGGCAGAAAGAAGAACAAATCATGGTCGAGATCTAAAACAGACCCACTGCCTCCCACAGTTAAGATATTACTAAATTATAACTTCAGTTAAACGTCATGTGGCAAATGACTCGGGAGATCGTGTCAGCTGCATGCTCTGACAGCTGACCAACGCCTGGATGACTGGGGTTACACAGTACTGTTACTGATAATTTATCTTACATTTACAGCCATCGTCTTCTGTCTTTTTATCAGCGTCATGCTTGGTGTCGGTGCTGTCTAATGTACCCATTCCAATGAAGAGAGTTAAACATATCTGACTAAAGTACAGTTAATTTACTTGATTTGTCATATTTTCTAATGGAACGTTTACGTTACATGGCTTCGTAGCAGACAGCTTGTCGCTTATATCGATAAAAACAATTACAATTATATATTTTTTCATTTGTAATTTTTATATTTTACCTATAGAATGTAAGACTGTTAATATTAAATTTAAAAATTGAATTTTAACGTTCAATCTGGCGTCGTTTGTGATCAAGGAAAGCATCCAACAATAATATTTTTGAGAGTTTATTTTTGTATGTTTGAAGCGATTTGTTTACAGGCCACTTACTTCCGGGGACAAGATGGCAAGTCCAAAGACGAGAATGCGCCGGACAATTAGTTGTAACCAAGTAGAGGATATGAATAAAAATGAAGTAAAAGAAAGATCGAATCAACCAGATAAACCGTGAGTTTATTTCCAAGTTTGTTTCTCTGATCGATGTATAGCAGACTCACATTGAAAGTGAGTGTTCATGAGTGGTCCTCGTGATCTATCGTAACGTTTAGTGTGTTTTGTGTATATATTTATGTCGCTATTTCATTGGCTAACCGTTTTACCACACGTGAACGGAGTGTTTACATATTGAGGTGATGCCAGTAAGAGGCAATAGGGTTGCACATTGATTCCTACGGTTGAATGATTTTAGTCTACCTGAACCTACCTGTGCCAGAAATAGCATGAGCTGGAAGCATGCTGCAATGTTCTGCACGAACCGGCCTATTGAGATCATATAAAAGCTGTCACATTGGATGGACAGTGCTCATAGCGACAAGGGACAGTGGTACTGTAACAGTCAAATTGTGTTCAAATTGTTATTTGATAACACTGATAATTAATTCAGTATTTTCAGTATAGCATGTATTTGGATTTGTGTTGGTGTTGATCGAAAACCACTTCTATATTTCTTCGTGAATATTTACAAAGGACACCAACATGTTGATTGAAGGAGATTTGGGTGACACTGTCATTGATGAGGCTTCTGTTCCCATGGCAACACATCCTGAAGATTTCAAAGTCAGTAGAAAGACTTGCTTCATGGAATCTGAAGGCAAAATTACAAACCATAACTCGGAGAAGGAAAATTATGAAAAGACAGAAAAGTTATTTTCCAAAAATGACTCACTTTTCGAATCAGAAAATGATGAGGAAACTGACTGTTGCAATAAATGCAAGTTAAATCAGAGAAGGAATAGACCGCGAAATCATTCAAGTGACTCTGCGTATTCTGACATTAGCACAAGCAGTGAACAGAGTAGAAACAGTAAAGGCACTTTGTATTCACCAGATAAATTCAGACGTTTTATGCCAATTTGGTTATCGGACATTCTAGATGAACCTGAATATACAATGGATTGTAAAGATAAAACTGGAAAAGATCGGTGAGTGTGGTGCATTCTCGAGCAGATTCACCCTTCTATGTTTTTTACTTCTTTTTATGTATGTTCAATCCCTTTGGCCTAAGTATTGTTTATTTACCTGTTGCTTGATCTCTTTAGTAGGTCTATCTATACGCACCAGAAGTGAAAAGTGTTTTTAACAAGTATTTTTTAACATATATTCAAACGCGCCATAAGAAGCTTGTAGCTTTCAATCGGCGTCATCGCTATATGAACTATATGAACTATGCATCTTGAATAAATGAATAAATAAAGTACATACAGGTATATGTGCTGATAAACACTGTTCATAATCCATTGTACCGTCATGTATATGTGCACCCTCAAATTCATTCCAATTCTAATTGGAAATTAAAAATATAGTAAATTAATAATATAATTTTCCAATCCCAGGTTGTATTCAGATTGACAGATGCCATCAATATGAAATGAAATAATCTTTTGTGAATCAGATTGGGAAAATCCTCTCGCTTGGGACGATGTACTGAAGCTCCCCACATATCCCGTAAGGTTAGAGGATAAATGTAAAAGATGTGCATTGATAAGGTTGCCTTACAAGCCTCAGCTGTAGGGAACTTCTTTTAACTCGGCGGTAGAGCATCACGCTGGAGAGCCATGGGGCGCGGGTTTGAGCCCCAGCGATGGCACTATCTTTATCACTATTCCTCGTTCTACTAACATTACTGTAAACATCCTGTCAACGTGGACACGTCGGTGAACAGTTAGTCTGAGTTAGCAATTAACATGTAAAAACAACACACGAAGCAATAGTATGCCAAGTTGATGAAGTCTGCTGCCCAAATTGTATCGTGTCATTTCATCTCAATTGGAAATTTACATATGGTACAAATCAAATAAATGAAAAAGGTGATGATCTGTATAATGTTGTTTTGTTTACCCCTGTAGCATCCACAGACATGCTGACTCCCTGTTCAGCACAGCCAGTGGCTTTACCAACTACCGTGGACTCCTCAATCTCTGTATCCTACTGCTGGTAAGTTCCCTTCAACTTAACCCTCATCAGGTCCAGTACACTCTGCCTATTGAGCTATATATAGCTGTAAAGGCCTATAATAGCTATATTGAGTGGTGACCTATCTGAAATAGGTCTTTTGAGCTATTTTCATGTTATTTTCTTTTTTAAGGAAAACGAAACAAAGTCGCTATTAAAAGAAGTTTTTATCATTAGGTTGATAACAAAAGACATGAAATATGAGGATTCTTTTTAAAAAATAATGAGGCGAAAAAAAATCAGAAATTTTACATTTATGAAAAATGAAAATAAACATCTAAATGTATGCTTTTTGTAGTCAACATTACCATAAACCTTATTGTTTTATGCGACTTTGCTTTAATTTAATGAAATTTAAATATTAAAAAATATAGCTCAATACAGCTATAATTTATAGGTGAACAAGCTATATTGGTCTTTATAGCAATATAGCTCAATCGACAGAGTGTACTGGACCTGCTCATTTCTGTATAAATAATAAACACATTTTTGTAATGGAAAGAGAAAGGGTGCAAGTTGCAACAAGGAAACTGAGGTCTGAAGTTATGTGTCACATTAATTTTAATACATTATGTACTAAAAAAAATAGGTGCATTGTAGTTTAGGAATTTGATCATAAAATATCTCAAAACAACATCATTTCCAGCAACTCTCTGTTATCTAAATCTGAGGATAATCTCAGTCCTATTTCAGCAAGTCAGATGTAAGTAATGTACAGCAAAGCAAGTTAATAATGAACCTGGGGTTCCCATGGTACTTCAGACAGTATTTCATTATAGGGTTAATTTGTTATACAGTGCAACCTGTCTAAATCAATCCCCATCTAATCTTAATCCCTGTCTATACCAGCTTTGGTAATTGGTCAAGCATTTTCTCTCATAGAGCATATCAACGTACTCTGTCTAATCAGGAAACTATCTCCTCTAAGACCAGTGTTGTTTTACCGATCTTGCTTAGATATAAATCATTGTTAATACGTTGCTGATCAATCCAACCCTTCCATTTTCTTCATTACTTATCCCCATCATAATCACTGAATCTGTTGGCTTTCTTTTTAAGTACGGTAATTAAACATTAAAATTCAACATTTTCTTTTGTTTTTTACTCATAGTGCAATTAATGTTTAATCTGAAGGATTAATGACCTACAAATATAAAACATTAACACCCAACAGTACCAACTGACTTTATCTCAACAAGAAATTGCAGTATGTCTTTGGTATATATACTTTATTATACAATCAAGTCTTCTTAGTTGAGCTGCCACTAATTATCATATGGTTGTTCCAGTGACTGGCCTATCAGGGTACCGTTAGTGAGGACACAATGTGTAACTAATAACTATTTTGGGAATGCTGAAGTTTAAATCAGAGCTGATTATATACGACCTTGAATGGCAGTGCTAAGGCAAAGGTCGACCTTGAATGGCAGTGCTAAGGCAAAGGTCGTGTGTATACATAAATAATGGTGTATTGACATGTGTGAGGAAGCTTACCTGGACGTTACCCTTCCCTGTGTATAATCTGTTAAGTGTGTAGACTCCCAAAATATGTACTGTTAGCTTGTTACTACCTCAACTAATAACATTTACAAATTACTGGCACTTAAAAAAAACTCTGACTGAAATATTTCTTTTCTGTATCAGTGTTCTGGAACATGCAATTGTTACCTAGGAACAGAGTTGTTATTAATAAGAGATTAAGTCGTTATATTTGTACACTTTTATGTTAACAATGAATCATGTTCATACTTATTTTAACCGGAGTTGACATTGAACTTCTGGGCTGCATAAAATTCATTCATGGTATCATGTTGAACTTGAACGTTATGTAAGCCATGGAATCTGTTAACAGTACGCGTGGTAGTGCCCTTGAACCCTTCAACAGACACTTCTTTAAAACAGTAAACACATTTAACATTCTATAGTTGTGAGGCCCTTAAATTAAAAAGAAGCTTATTACTTCAAATAAGACATCATATTTGTACATAGGGACTTGATATGTAGAGTACAAGCTGATCGTTGACAGCCGACATCTTTATCACTTTTTAAGGTATACTTAAGGTGTGCAAAAAATGCAAGTTGGATATTAAGTAGGATATATTTTCAGCATTACTGCCCAAACAAGTACCTGCGCAAATTATGTAGGTGCAAAAATTACACAAGTTTTTAGGGTATATCGTTGTATGTCCCACTGTTCTTGTACTTAATCACCATAAATAAATACATTATCACATTGTTTTGATGAGCAGACTTTCATCCGTAAAAACGCATTTTGGCAAAAAATCAATCACTTTTAATTCACTTTATCAGATTGAAGAAGGTATTGTTTGACGCTTGGCAGGTCTTTTTAAATTGTCCAGATTGCTATAGCTTCTTCATGAACAATCTTCGCTAACATTGGTCTTCACTCGACGTGACTGTAAAAGGTGAAGAAACCAATCTATAAATGTTAAGTTGAATGTGTCTGGAAAGTGAAAAAGCTGTTTAGCAAGTTTAAATGTGTGTAGAAATAAAAGTAGAGAACTGCTTCCCAAATCACTGACAGACTGGATACCAGAAGGAGACGTGTCTGGAAATTCACAAGGCCCCAAATAAAAGCTAACAAGACCCTTCTAAGGAGAGTTGTTTTATGCTTGTATTGGTATGGTGTACAGCTGAATATATACCTATTTTATTTACAGGTTTTGGCAAATACAAGACTCTTCCTGGAAAACATTTTAAAGTAAGATCAATGGCATTCACTTCATATGAGACTTAAATTGCTTGAGAGAAAATTACATTGTAAACATTATATTTGATCTTGTATGTTTATTGCTGAATTGCTGATGTGGCATCGATGAAAGCTAGCTCAAGTTTGTGGTGATGCATCATTGTTATTTCGTTCACTCGTGACTTACTTTTATGTTAAGACCATCAATGTACCATGCTCAAAGAAACAATTTCCAAACAGAGATACTGTCTCAGCTCTTGTTTCTGCACTTACAACCAATTAAAATAACTTAATGAAATTGTCCATCATGCACTGCCATTACTGAATTACAATGTATTGTTAAAAGTGGCCGAACAGTTATTATATATAGTTACACAAGTTAATTTGTTTTTAATTGAAAATGTAACTCTGTTTTTAATTGAAAATGTAACTGTTTTTAATTGAAAATGTAACTCTGTTTTTAATTGAAAATGTAACTCTGTCTTTAATCGTTTTTATATGTTCTTCACAGATATGGGATTCTGATCGACCCTGTGAAGGTTATTCATGTATTCCTGTCTCAGCCCTACAGCTGGCCAAACATCTGTCTGGTTTTTAGTAAGTAAAGCTTTTCCAGTGACCACATCTGTGTCAGTTGTAGAGAATCTTTTAAAAGATTTGTGTAAGAAAACAACAATTATTTACATCTGTTGAGAGTCAATCAATATCAAAAGAGAAAATAAATATCAACTTGTTTCTGTATTTAATGAAAAACTGAGATGTGTACAGACTGTGATTTATAATAAATGTACACTGTTAAAATTGAAAAAATATTTATTCTACAAAATATTATTAAATATTGGAACACATTTACACTATCCTTATCATCCCGTCTTATGTTACAACATACATAGTACAGTATTTAACTCATTCACCCCTGAAGACGCATTTGAACTCTTCCAATTCAAAGGTTGGAATAGTTATTTATGAAATTTCAGGGGTGAATGAGTTAAAGTGTACAGAAGCTATGTCTCCAATATACTGGTACCATGAGTCCATCACTATAAACAGAGAGTGGAGAAACAGATTTTGAGAAAGTCTAAACTTTGGAAATTTTCAAATACCGGTAGTTTAGAAATATTTGTTCTGTACATGTGTATGTATTCCAAATAGATGATTAAGAAACAGATGTGTACATTTTTCAGTATTTCTTTATGAATTTTTTTTCCAGGTGCCGGAATATTTACACTAGTAGCCTACTACATGGAGTGCTTGCTAGCCAAGGTAAAAACCAGTGTTTTATCTGATAAATTTTATTTTCATTGAAAACTTATAGTTGACCATGAGCTGTGTATCAAAGTAATTATTGTAATCAGGGTGTCAATGGCCTAGTGTGGGCCTAGTGTGCTTACCTCAGGTGACTTTGTCTACCTGATAATAACTGTCACCTCATCACCACAGGGACGGCTATAGATTCAATTCAATTCATTTATTAACTTTCGGCCTTACGGCCCATCAGTACAAACATATCAATACAATGCATAATATACACAATAACACGGCTCACAATATACAGTGAGAGAGTGGAGTAAATAAATTAGATTCTTAACTTATTAGCTTCAAAAATATATTTACCAAGTTGACATAATTCCTTAGTATTGTTAACACACAATAATTGTATAAATTTAAACATGGATGGCTTTTTCCAGTAGTACTTTTTAATAAGGCGACTTCTTAAGTTTTGGTAGGTTTTACATATCAGAATAAAATGGTATTCATCTTCGACTTCTGTAGCCGAATTACAGTTCGTACAATATCTCTGTTCTCGAATAACGTTGCGATATCTACCGGTCTCGATTGCTAATGAATGTGCAGACATTCGTAACTTTGTTAGACTAATTCTATAATTCTTAGGAATATATTTGGTTAAATAATACTGAATGGAAAAGTGGTCTACGATACACTTGTATAAAAAACACTTAGAGGAAGTCTCTAGTAAACCTCTTAAATGTTGTTGGCCTTGGTCAAAAATTCTTTGACGAATAAGCGGTAAAATTAATTTAACATTAGTCGACGATTGGCTTAACCATACATCACCAAAGCCCAAAGCAAATAATTCATTTTTTACATGGTGTACCCAGTTAAAGCAAGTACATGTAATCTGTTTTGATAAAAAAGAATATGCACAGTTCAGAATACAATTTTTCGAGTCGAGTAACTTAAACCAATACTTAATGATTCTGTATTTTCTGATACATTCTAAAGGCAAGCGACCAAGTTCGAAATATACCATTGCATTACATGTGGATTTTTTAACTTTGAGGAGTCTCTTACAGAAATTCAAGTGCACATTCTCAATGTCTATTCCTTTTATGGATCCCCATACTTCACATGCGTAACTTAATATGCTAATAACATATGTATCGAACAAATGTAACATGGTCTTAAAATTAAGACTAAGATTGGAGCATTTTGATAATAAAGCAAACATAGCTTTACGACCTTGGTCAGCTAATTGTTTCTGAATACTATTGAACTTATTGTTAAACTTAAATTGCACACCTAGGTATGTAAATTGATCAACACAACTAACCGTTTTGCCATTATAAAACCAAATTTCATTATTTCGAACTTTCCCGCCTTTTCGAAAAACCACAATTTTTGTCTTATCAATATTGACAGTTAATTTCCATTTCTCAGAATAACTAGCGAGATTATCCAACAGTTCCTGTAAACCCTCAACCGTCTCCGATAACAACACTAAATCGTCTGCGTATAGCATAAGAAATAAGCTTAATTCTCCAAAGGTATAATAGCTACTACAATTCGAGATAAAAAACGATTCAAAATCATTCACATACATGGAAAAAAGTATCGGAGACAGAATTTCCCCTTGCAATAATCCGATATCATTATCAAAAAAGTCTGATAAGCAGCCTTTGAATTTCACACAAGACCTAACATGATTATATATAGACTTGATGACTTGCAGCAGCTTCCCTCTTACTCCCAACTTCGATAACTTATACCACAAGTTGATCCTATCAACGTAGTCGAACGCCTTTCTAAAATCCACGAAACAACAATATAGACGTTTATTTTCACTAAAAGATTTTGTAATAACTGAATGCAGAGCGAAAACGGCATCAACAGTGCTAAGACCAGGACGAAAACCAAACTGTGCGTCAGTAATAATATCATAAGACTCCGACCATATAGATAGTCTGTACTCAGCAGGATTTTGCCTGTACTCGGCAAGAATCTTATTTTGTCCTTCCGTATACAATATGCAATAAGTAATCTACTGTTTGTATGGATGCATGTATGCATCTATATGAATTTTTGTATTTGACCTATTTGCAGATAATAAAAATGACATCAAAATCACAGTCATGTTTTGATCAGAAAAGGGAAATATTTATCCTGTGTTTGTGAGGTATAGAATAAATAGAAACTGACAGGTATAATCTATATCTGTCAGCAGTAGCATCAGTGGCGTAACATGGCGTAAGGTAAGCCGTCCAGAACAACTCTTTAAGGAGTGAATTGGTTGTGTAATGTTACATGAAAGCTGCTGTGTCCAAAAGTTTCATTCAGAATTGACTTGCATATTTTTTTGTAACTCATAACAAATCCAGGTTTGGATTAAAAACTTATTTTGAAAGCCATGCATAATCAATATAAAGTGTATACATAGTATATCTTATTGATCTTATCTGGCAAAGCTCGGTACATCCTCGATATCCAGAGGTTACGCTCACATTTGCTCTCTACACCCCTGGAATTAGTCATAGCAAAATTAAAGGCATGAAGATAGCTGTGTGATAGGTAAAAAAAACCTGTCCAATCGCTAGGCTGATACCTGTCCTTAGAAGATTACAAAGGAGAGACGCCCGACTTCAATTTTTACCGTTAAGTGACCGCAAGATTCTTTTGATGTATATCAAAGGGTCGAACTAGTCTTCTTGTCTCATCAACAAGGTGGCGCACACCGAACCTTCAATTTTGCTATGACATATTCCAGGGGTGGAGAGAGCAAAAGTGAGCGTAACCCCTGGATATTGAGGATGAGCTCGGTACGAAGGTGTTATCCTAAGTACTAATCTTGTATCTTGTAATCTATGTAGTAACAGCAAGGAGTGATGGTTGTCTGGTGTCACTATATATAGCTGTGATTAATACACTGATACAACACTACTGTGTTAGTGGTACAGAAATAGGAGACTGCTGGTATGTATATCTAATACATACAAAGATAAAAGATTACAGAAATATAATACTGCTATCAGAAAATTTAATGAAATAAAAATATTTATAGGGAAATTAAAAAATGAATGTGTTACTTTGTTATCAGTTAAGAGAACTATTGTTTGTTGCAGATAATGATTTATATCTGGGTTTTTAGGTCACCTGAGACAAAGTGACTTATTGCGATTGCCTTTTGTCCGGCGGCGTCCGTCGTGTGTCCGTAAACAATTTACATTTTCGACTTCTTCTCCAACACCCCTGAACCAATTTCAATGAAATTTTGCAGGAACCTTCCATGGACAAAGGTCAACAAAAGGTCCCAAGCCCCCAGGGGCCTGAGGGATGGGGCCAAAAAGGGTTGAATTGACTGAAATTTCAAAAATCTTCTTCTCAAAGACCCAGATATGGTATAATCAAACACTCTTCATAGATGGAAGGGTCTTAAGGTTTATGACCCTAGGGTCTCACGTTTACCCCCTGGGGAAGGAGGGGGGGGGGGGGCAAAATTTATTATGGTTTATAATGGCAAATGATACTTTGAATATTACATGTTAATAACTTGATTGGAATTATAACCTTGAGTTGACAGTTTGATACTTTGAAAATTTTGAGCCAGCCCTACCCCCAAGGGCTGTAGGGTGGGGCCAAAAGGAGTCAGTGTGCTAAAACTTCTTCATTTTCCTTGTTTAGAATCAGAGGTGCTAGTTTCAAATACTTTTTAGTCTGAAATCTATGCTAGATATTGAATTCGATAAGGTGGTTTTATTGTTTTTTGTCACTTTGAATAATATTTCTGTTAATGTTAAAAACAAAATCAACTCTCTGTATAAATATATCAGGTGACCGTTAAGGCCCATGGGCCTCTTGTTTAGATAAAGCTTGGACTTATCCTTAATAATGGCAGCTGTTTTCACTGCTATGCAATTAGCATTTAAGGTTAGCACAACTGGCTTAACCTGTTGTTAGTACATTAAAACTAGGTTTAACCTGTTGTTAGTACATTATCACTACGCTTAACCTGTTGTTAGTACATTATAACTAGGTTTAACCTGTTGTTAGTACATTATAACTACTTTTAACCTGTTGTTAGTACATTATAACTAGGTTTAACCTGTTGTTAGTAAATTATAACTAGGTTTAACCTGTTGTTAGTACATTATAACTAGGCTTAACCTGTTAGTACATTATAACTAGGTTTAATCTGTTGTTAGTACATTATATCTAGGTTTAATCTGTTGTTAGTACATTATAACTAGGTTTAATCTGTAGTTAGTACATTATAACTAGGTTTAACCTGTTGTTAGTACATTATAACTAGGCTTAACCTGTTGTTAGTACATTATAACTAGGTTTATCCTGTTGTTAGTACATTATAACTAGGTTTAACCTGTTGTTAGTACGTTATAACTAGGTTTAACTTGTTGTTAGTACGCTATAACTAGGTTTAACCTGTTGTTAGTATGTTATAACTAGGTTTAACCTGTTGTTAGTACGTTATAACTAGGTTTATCCTGTTGTTAGTACATTATAACTAGGTTTAACCTGTTGTTAGTACGTTATAACTAGGTTTAACTTGTTGTTAGTACGCTATAACTAGGTTTAACCTGTTGTTAGTATGTTATAACTAGGTTTAACCTGTTGTTAGTACGTTATAACTAGGTTAAACCTGTTGTTAGTACATTATAACTAGGTTTAACCTGTTGTTTGTACGTTATAGCTAGGTTTAACCTGTTGTTAGTACGTTATAACTAGGTTTAACCTGTAGTTAGTACGTTATATCTAGGTTTAACCTGTTGTTAGTACGTTATAACTAGGTTTAAACTGTTGTTAGTATGTTATAACTAGGTTTAACCTGTTGGTAGTACGTTATAACTAGGTTTAACCTGTTGTTAGTACATTATAACTAGGTTTAACCTGTTGTTAGTACGTCATAACTAGGAGGAGTACTGTGCTGGCTGCCTTTGGCATGTTCTATCAATGAGGTAGAATCCAAATTTGGTATCGTGACCAAAGTATCCAAAGGACGCAAATATACCAACATACTGAGCTGCTTCCAGCACAATTGTGTACATAACACGCATGGAGGTACATCCTTAAATGACCTTAGCTATAGGGCCCTTAACACTATAAACCAAACCAAACTTTAACATCAATTTTATTAAATATAACCTTGAGAAAATTCAGTCAAGTTATTAAAGAAGATAGTTTATGAGAGTTATCTTTTACTACCACTTGAGAGGTAACAATGTCACACAATTCTGTATTGTGTTATTGTCAAGATATGAACACTCACATGATAACAAACGTTCTATTCAGAAATGCCTATTGTGTGTTGTACATTTCAGGGCTATGTGTCCGAGAGGTTTGGTTTTCTTGTACACGCCATCAATCTAAGTCTGCTGCTGATTATTCCTGCTGCTGTGATCCTCTACCTCCACCCATTCCCAGGTATGTCTAGTAAACCATGTGATGTTAATGGTAGACCATGTGATGTTTATTGTTTACCATGTGATGTTAATGGTAAACCATTCCATGGTATATGTAGTAGACCATGTGATGTTAATGGTAGACCCTGTGATCTCTGTTGTCCACCATATGATGTTAATGGTAAACCATATGATATCTCTTGTCCACCATGTGATGTTAATGGTAAACCATTCCATGGTATATGTAGTAGACCATGTGATGTTAATGGTAGACCCTGTGATCTCTGTTGTCCACCATGTGATGTTAATGGTAAACCATATGATATCTCTTGTCCACCATGTGATGTTAATGGTAAATCATACCATGGTATTTCTGCCTCTGTAGTATACGTAGACCATTGGATGTAGACAAGTCTCTGTTAGCAAATTATTTCTGTTAAGATCTGATTTTCATATCGATATTGTTTGAATAATTTGTTACTTGTGTTTATGTTGTAGCCTTTTCTTCTGTAACATGTGGCATCTGCACTATATCATTCCTCAAACTTGTGTCCTATGCCAGCGTAAATAAATGGTGCCGTCAGAGAAAGGGAGGGGACACAAAGAAAGTGCGAAGAAGCAGGTCTATTTCAGAAAGTCCAAGTAAGTTGTCGCTTACCTACAAGTGTCTTTCTCAGATTACTGGAGCAGTTCGCATGGTCCAGATCTGATACTTTAAGTGTGTTTAGCCCACACATGTAACACAATAAACTAGTCTAGCTAGCTGACACCCTGTTCTCCTGGATTAAAATCTTCAGTAGAATGAGAATGGAAAAAGTTTTGTATTGAATTTTACATATCATCACACATTTCTGACTTCTTTCATTCCTTCCTTCCTTTTCCACACCAACCTCATGTTGGAAAGATCATCTTGAATAAAAGTATGGTGAGAACATAATTAAAATGCCAGTAAGTCATAGTTTGACAAAGAACTTCCCCTACATAAAAAAACCCATGAATACAATCATTTAAGACCATCTTTAAAGGTCGGATATAACTTGTCTCGATCATCAGGATCTGTACCAGCACATTGATGTCCAGACAAATACCGGTCATTTAGGGTATTGTTCTTTGTATGGAGGTTCAGTGTATCACTGGTTTGGTAACAATGCTGTGTTTTATCTACAGAGAGTAGTGCTAATGGACAGGTCGCAGCCATCATCACTACCTACCCCGACAACCTCACACATAGTGGTAAGTATAGCCTCGCACACAGTGGTCAGTACAACATTACAACCTCACACATAGTGGTAAGTACAACCTCACACATAGTGGTAAGTACAACATTACAACCTCACACATAGTGGTAAGTACAACCTCACACATAGTGGTAAGTACAACATTACAACCTCACACATAGTGGTAAGTACAACCTCACACATAGTGGTAAGTACAACATTACAACCTCACACATAGTGGTAAGTACAACCTCACACATAGTGGTAAGTACAACATTACAACCTCACACATAGTGGTAAGTACAACCTCACACATAGTGGTAAGTACAACATTACAACCTCACACATAGTGGTAAGTACAACCTCACACATAGTGGTAAGTACAACATTACAACCTCACACATAGTGGTAAGTACAACCTCACACATAGTGGTAAGTACAACATTACAACCTCACACATAGTGGTAAATACAACATTACAACCTCACACATAGTGGTAACTACAACCTCACACATAGTGGTAAGTACAACATTACAACCTCACACATAGTGGTAAAAACAACATTACAACCTCACACATAGTGGTAACTACAACCTCACACATAGTGGGAAGTAGCCTCCCACATAGTGGTAAATACAACATTACAGCCTCATACATATTGGTTAGTACAACATTACAGTCAGGTGAACAAGGTCATGCATATTTGTTGTGAAGGTCAAGGATATCTGTGATTTTATAGCTGAATGACACTTATGTATGACTGTTGCCAAGGTCAGGAGTATCTGAAGGTCACGGACACCTGTAAATGTAACCTGTTAATTGGTCAAGGTCACATGAATGAATCAGAATTGCAATACGTTAAACAATACCAAGATGATAGTATGTACATGTTTATATACTTTACAGACCTGTGGTATTTCATGCTTGCCCCGACACTGTGTTATGAGTTGAACTTCCCTCGTTCTCTGAGGATCAGGAAACGCTTCCTCATCAAACGTTGTTTGGAAATGGTAAGGTTTATTTATTTGTTTGGTTCACCATTAAACTACTCTACATCTTTGCAATGTATCTAGAGTGTTCACAATGTCAGGTCCAAAATAAAATATTGTTTGTTACACCTTAACCTACCTACCCACCAAAATATCCCCTACCCAAAATATTTCATTTACATTTTCCAGAAAGATATTTTTTTTTATATTTTTGTAAATTGTTTAAAAAAAAAAAATCTTATTTGTACTACATGTACTGACTGGCATTCTGTTATTTCAAGTTCTGAATTTTAAGTTACTACTTACAGTATAGATAAAAACAAAATTGAAAAATATAATAATTTCCCTACCTACCTACCTACCCATGATTTTATGATTTGGGTAGGTAAAGTGGAAACAAACAAATTAATGTAGGCATAATGTTTCATAGCCAGTAGTATGCATATAGGATGGTAGTGATATAAACTTTAATAGATAACATCATGTCATACTTTATCAGATGTTCAGATCTGTATTCACTTAATTCATTTAGGCCCAAGTATGAAGGAATGACACAGATTCCAATTAATGGTTTATGGCATGAATAAGCTCATGTAATAAAAGATCACTATCAAAGATATAGCAGTCTATATGTATGTTGATGGTTATATTTGTGTTTCTACTTTAAAACCCTTCAGCTGATCCTGATGATTACACATATTATCTACCTTTTGATATTTAATTAGTTACTATTTATATTATGTATCAATATAAGAAATTTAAGGAATTATAATTACCCCATATTTGTGAAAAGAATTGTTTCTGCGGTAGGTATTTTGATATTTTTCAGTATAAGGAACAATCTCGCGTCATGCTATCTCAGAAAATGTTTACTTGGTTATTTCAGTACTTTAAATGACACTGATAGCTAATCTGTTGCTGAATGATGATCTGATGTTTTAAGATGATGTTTTTTTTATTGCAGCTGTTCTTATCACAGTTGATGCTTGGCTTAATCCAACAGGTAATACAACTTGACTCTATATACAGTGTTCTATAGCATCTGTATAGTGTTATATATATACTTTGGTAACTGAAAATTGGTTATCACATTGACAAGACTAAAATATTTTCAAAATCTGCCTGTTTGACAACATTATCATATGAAATTATACACCCCTGATTCAGACACACCTGTTATGATCATTACACACACCCTGTAGTAGATAAGAGATCATTTGACCACAGGATATATAGTTTGAAATTGTGTGTGTTTGGACTTGAATGTGGGAGTTTCGTGGGGGATTGGTAAATTTTGGTCGAAATGGGGGAGCTCTCCCTCCTAAAGAGGGTGGGTTGACAGCGATGGATATAAATGGTCAGGCACATGGTCCTTGCTGACCTGTCGGTGTTCTAGTTAATACAGTATTAGTATGTAGCATTTTGATTGTCATAAGTAATACACACACATAGACACTGGTAAATGAAAATTACCTGTCAGCATTGTGGTTGAATTAATTATTGTTCCCCATCATCACTACAGGAGGAAACTATGTTTGCACTCTGTCAGTCAGTCTGCAAGTCGCTTTGTTTGGGTAATATTTCATACACTCCATCAACTACCATTGCCAAATTTTGACTTTTTAAGCGTGTTCCTCTCAGAATGTTGAAGTTTTGTGTACTAGAATTGGATTTCATGCCCTGCTATTATGAAGCTTTGTCTAGTGAATTTTATATCTAATTATGCTCTGTCACCTAAAATTGTCAGAATGTTAGTATGTTTTAGAATGGCAGAGAGTTGCATACTGAAATTAGGTCTCCTGCCCAAATACCATTTTTTTAAAGAGAGTTTTGGCCCTTTGTTCATTTTTGACACCAAAGTTTAGCTGAAGAGGTTTTGATTTTTCGCAGTACCTTAATTTACTTCTGAAAGTATACAAAGGTTGTGTGTTATTGTTGTAATAAAATCTGTTGTGTGTTGTTGTGATTCCAAAGTTAGAAAATACAGCCATTTTATTTTTCGGTCGAATGTAAGTTTTCTTTCAGAAATGTTTAAAAGTTAAAAAAAAATAAAAATGGTAAATGAACAAGTTATGAAACATTCAAAGTGAAGGCATCAATATCTAGTGTGTATTTGATGTGTTTTAAACAATGTTGTTTCAGTGGATTGTGCCTACCGTACAGAACTCGATGAAACCACTACAGGATATGGAGGTGTCTCGGGTCCTGGAGAGGATACTCAAACTGGCGGTGTGTAGACAAACTTCTAATAAACCTCCGTCTTAGACTCAGATTCATATTTGCTTGTTGTCACATGATTTATCTTGGAAACATTATTCTCAACCCCAATTAGAGTATTAGACAAGCAGTCTTGCTAATCATTGGATTTATGTGATATCAAGAGGTAACATTTAATTCTGTTGTAAATGATCAGTTCACAATCAGATCAGATTTATTTTAAAACAAGATTAGAACATAAGTATAGGAGTCAATAGTAACTGGTTCGGGATAAGTTGAGTTTCATTATTAGGTAACGTCTACCGGTTACGCCTGAACAGTGGGCTTCTTGACTCGTATATTTAGTTTGCCCTTTTCTCCAATCGACCTGCATTCTGGGTGGTACCCAGGTAAGGGATAAACAGAACCAACCAAACCTAAACTTCAGAAACAGCGTTGGCTCTACACCTTGAACCAAGATTAGAACATGTTTTTTTGTATTTGTAGGTACCTAACCATTTGATTTGGTTGATATTTTTCTACTGGGGTTTCCATTCATGTCTTAATGTGTCTGCAGAGCTCCTCAAGTTTGGTGACCGTGAATTCTACAAAGACTGGTGGTAAGTTGTGTTGGCTTCCTGGAATGTTTGAAAAATTTAGTTAATGAATTTTTGATTTCAAAAGAATTTTGGATAAAACATTTGAAGTGTAGCAAAATTGATAACATAGTTTTTTTGTATTCAACATTTAATGTCAGCCATTTTTTAAACATCAAAAGCAACATGAGATGATGTCATTTATTAATATTGAAGGAGAAATGCAGAATAGTCAGTGTTTTGATGTGGGAGTTACTATTTGCTGAAATTTGTGACATTTCACCTAAATTTTATGGAATTTTCTGAAATTTCTCATTTCTTTTTCGTTCAACAATACAGTTTCAGACCCTCCTGATCAATATTTAATGCCAGTGTATATTTCCTGGCGAGTATAATGTCTAGTTTACATTTTTTTTGATATCTATGATGATTATTATTTATTATTTTACATTATGTATATTTTAAAGGAATGCTGAGTCTGTAACAGAGTTCTGGCAGACATGGAACGTTCCAGTACATCGCTGGTGTGTCAGGTATAACAACATTTTATGTCCTTGTGTCTAAGTATAGGAAACATTTCATGTTCAATAGGAAACATCTTGTGTCATCTAGCAAACAACAGTGAACTCTGTATAAATAGGACACCCCTGGGACCACACAACACGGGTGGTTTACAGAAATGTCTGCATTATTAAGAATCTACTTGATATACACTGTCAATGGTGACAGTTCAGCGTAAACAAATATGCAGATATATAGGAGAGAATCTGGTTTAAACAGATTCAGCTTCAATACCAACTTCAACCTTTTACGTGTGACGCCCTTGTAAAATACTATCCACTTCCTACCACAATGGGTAGAGAGAATCCCCTTTAGCTCATTCAGTGGAGGGGCAGAGTAGTAAACTAGAGGTACCTGATTGGACCCCTATGAAGGCATTTAACCCTTTCACCCCTATGTAACTTTAGTAAACTCTACCATGCATTGATCTGGATGAATCCATTATGATCTACAGTGGTGAAAGGGTTAAAAAGTAACTATCTCTGTTACATTGGTATTGTTACATTAGCGTCCATGTAGGGGTCTAGGAAATAATTCTTTGTCTTGTTCTCACAAGCATTTCTGTTACTGTTGGAAAACGCTCCAGACAAGATCTCTCCTGATCTGAAGGGGCATTTGTCACACTGGTAAAGCACTAGCCACTCCTTACAGACTCTGCTAGGGAGAAATTCTCTATAGTACGTCAGTAAACCAGGGTTCCAGGTTCATCCCCTTGGCTGCTGAATCAATATGAAATTATCTGTTATTTAACATTTTAATGTAGCTTTGACAGTATCTGGTGTATTTATTGGTATTTATTGATTACCTTGCAGACATTTGTACAAGCCTTTGGTGAAGAGAGGTTATTCCAAACAGCTGGCATCTGTTCTGGTTTTTGCCATGTCTGCTTTTTTTCATGAGGTAAATATACGAAGTAATTTTTCAGTGTTTTTTTATAAAAGCTATTTCACTATGTCAAAAAATAATGTCTTTTTGTTAGGAGTAGTAAAAATATGTTTGTCTTCTTGTTTAATGTGTTAACAAATTTGTTTTTCCAATAAAACAATGAGTATTATGTATTTTTTAAGATAAAATCACTGAGTACAATGTCTTGTGTTTAACAGTACCTGGTAAGTGTTCCCCTGAAGATGTTCCGTGTCTGGGCTTTTTTCGCCATGCTGGGACAGGTAAGTTCACTTTATGGATAAAACATTTGTAATTTTTATGATTCATCAGAAAATGGAATTCTACAAAAAAATAAAAATGTATACATTCATGGGTTTAAAGATGTTAAAACTTCATTAACATTAACCCTGATGAAAGACATAGATCGTCACTTTATAACCGAGTATTAATAAAATAAATGTTACTGTAATAGTGACTGTAGCACTAGACATAAAGTCTGCTTAAAACATTCAGTAATATTATTATCAGTTTGGAAATATGGTATGTATTATCAAAGTTTCACTTTAAAAACACTAACAATTAAGACATCCTTCAGAATCTGTAATTTTGAAATGAATTACTTGTTCTTTACCAGGTCCCCTTGGCACAATTTGTAAAGAAATATATCCACGGAAAGTATGCCAACATGGTCGTATGGCTGTCGCTCATCCTTGGCCAGCCTATAGCCATCTTCTGCTACGTCCACGATTACTACATGATTAACTTTGTCCCGGTGGCGGTGGCGAACCAGACAGTTACGTTGTAATTTTGCAGCTTGTCTCGAGCAAATACTTTCAAATGTTGTCAAAATACACAAATAGTTATGTAATTTGATGTCTTTATTGAAACTGATTGTAAACTGTATAGTTAAAGAATCGTGTACGTTATCAGACAGTTAACTGGCTATAAAACAGCTATATTGACATAGCTATTGACATTGACATAGCTTTTGACATTGACATAGCTTTTGACATTGACATAGCTATTGACATTGACATAGCTAAAAGTGTCTAAAACTTTCTGATGTAAATTATCTTAAAGGTTAAACTGATCTCATATGTTCATTATTTTTGCATAATCAAGTGCCATCGAGTCACAACATTTAAGTCATGGGATCAGTTGTGGTATTTCAAACAAGGTTTTTTGTGTGATAAAGTCTCTAGGCTTCTTTACAAGGATGCACTGATCTACACCTCATTTATTTGTTTGATAGCTAGTCACGAGATATCCAGCAAAATCTTATAAAATCCCCGTTGTTCTAGGGACTACCGCTATAAATAGACCGCCTCTAAAATAGACCACCTGTATTGAAAATAAGTGCTTTTAAAACTCCTGTAATAGTTCTTTTGAGGTTAACCAATACTGTAATGAGAAAACAGCTCACTGACTCCCAAAACGTGGTCCCTGAATACTGGCTCACCCATGTACATGTCTGGGCTGTACAAGCCTGATGTATTTGTATCAGTACTTCTGTTTGAGATCAAACTGATTTTCAGATAACAAAGGTTTCAGGTTTACTAATAGCAGACATGATTTTATTAAGGGGGTCTGTTCTATACAGGTTTCTAGATTACAGAGGGGCTGGTTAGAACAGTTTACACAGTCTGAATTTAAATCAACAAGGGCTCAGAGTCAGTTTACTTATTATAAGATAAGATCATAATGATAATTATTATAAGATAATATTATAATGATAATTATTATAAGATAAGATCATGATGATAATTATTATAAGATAAGATCATAATGACAATTATTATAAGATAAGATCATAACGATAATTATTATAAGATTTTTTGTTATCTGTAAAAGAAATTATGAGGTTCATCTCTCTGTTTTTCATCTCACTAAAGTTCGTTCTTTCCATTTTTGTATATTTTTATTAGAATGTATGGTTTTACTGTCATGTGGCAGTATAACATCAATTAGGCTGTACCTGAAATCATGTGATGAAATATCTCAAAAAAAAAAATCATTACAATCTACAATTGTGTTCATGCTTATACATGTACCAAGTATATGTATCCCAGGAAAAACTGCTGTAATGATGCTGTCTCATGTACATGTATGACAATTTATCTTTACGTTAATAACTTCAGGGTTTTCTTGTTTATATCTTCTCTTGCCAAATATGAATCGCTATGTACATTATACCAGTTTGTTGATTACTAAGTATTTTTAACCCTTTCACCCCTATGTAACTTTAATAGACTCTGCCATGCATTGGTATGGATGAGTCCATTGTGGTCTACAGTGGTGAAAAGGTTAAACTTACCAATTACATAATGATTTTCACTGGAACAGCATTTTCACAATTACCGGTAGAACAAATCTCCATTTAACAAAAAAGTGGAGATCGTATATTTCTCAATCATGTAATTTTTAATCAATCGTGTATGTCATATATTAAATGAGTGTAAATCATAATTGTGAGATTTTATGAGTACGTTGTATGACAACAAGCTGTGTAGTAGCTTTGAATGTATGGAAAAATGTAGAGTTCATACATAACTTCAATAAGATTCATCAGTTTTGGATATACACAAACAATGCACATATTGTCTAGCTAAGACCGAGTGAGCCATTTGTATTTTTCACCTGTACAACGATGTGATGAAATTGTATATTTCTTTCATACTGACATAACAGGAGAGTGGAATTGATCTTCACCCTACCCGTAACCTATTTGATGCAGTGTGTATATGCTTTCTATCGATAGGCGAAATGTCCCGGGTTGAGTGACAAACAAAAATACACAATTTCGTCACATCGTTGTACAGGTAAAAATACAAATCGCTCATTCAGTCATAGCTTGACGGTTATCTTCTGTTGGTCTTGAAATGTACATTGTTTGTGTATAAAGTAAAACTTTGATATCATATGGAGTTCATCTTGTATCATAAACTGTTTTCTTTTGTATAACAATTTGTTTTCTGACATATTTTTGTGATTACATTTGTATCATAATAGTGTATTATTATGAATCATAAATTGTATATGAAATTCTACTTAAATACGACTTGTGTAAATACTTTGTCTTTTTAACACACTGTGATATAAGTGTCTTTACATATACACTTCATGTAATATACATATATGAATGCTTTTTTTTTATTGATTTTGATCAATTCTTCTGTATAATATATAAATATGTAAATTTATTATGAAGAAATCTACTTTGAGCGACACTTATTGTAAACATACTCACGATTTAACTGAATCATGTTGCCGGTTTGGTTGGGGACGGTGATGCCGTCAATGGCGGACAAACTGTTCATATCACTGTCATGTTGCCGGTTTGGTTGGGGACAGTGATGCCGTCAATGGCGGACAAACTGTTCATATCACTGTCATATGTTGCTGGATTGGTTACAGTGATGCTGTATAGCCGACACACTGCTAGTCTCTCTAACATTATAGATGGTTACATTCCATTTGTATAAACACTGCTTCAGTAAGTTGTATGAGGACAAAATATTGTTGCATTTGATTGATCATGTATGTTTAACACATGTACCACAAACACAATTCGAAATATTGTCATACAAAGGTGCTAATTAATATGTTTAATACTGTTCAATTTGATAGTACTGCTCAAATCTTACTTTCACAATGGTTTAGCCAACTGCAGTTTACACTAACTATCATGTAGGTTTGGCTTGTGTGTGATGATCATGATAAAATGATATTGTCAGCTGTAGCAATATACAGATGCTTTAAGTGTCATTGTTTACTAGTGGTCAGTTATTGAAGGTACACGGATACTGTGGTCAGTCATTGACTGAAGGTCAGCTATCACAATTCAAAAATCTGAAGGTCAACTGTCACTATCTACTAGTACCTTGACCTAGTGTCCTTTATTGCTGTACAATCATGATTTTTATTTTGGTGCAATTATGAGAATTTCACCATCTTCGCTGGCCAAGGGTTACGATCCGGTACAATCTTCCTACTCTTCACTCTTTGAAGAGTAGGAAGACCGGATAATACCGGATCGTAATCCATGGCTAGCGAAGATGGAGTTACACATACAACAGCACTTTTTTGTGTAATTCCATTCTTAATCTTGATCGAATTCAGTTTACTAATGAGAATATCACAGAAATTATCTCATGACTATACTAGGTTTCATCAGAATTCATGTATACCAAAGATAATGTGTGTTGGAGTGTTGAATGTTAATTATTAATACAAGAATCACAACTGGTAAAAGTTGTAGATTAATTGGTCATTGTAAATGATCAACTGTTGGTGTGAAATTGACATCAGTTATTTACATTTGGCTATTGAGCTTAAAGCTGTACATTTCCATCTGTCATTGTAAAGGATTTACTGTTGACACGTACCATTTGATTAGCTACAAATGTAAATGTATCGGAGAATATTACTAGTGAACTGGTTTGTTTGTTACTTAGTGAACATTACAGAAACAACATATATTTTACAAGTTCAATAAATTACAGAAAAAGTATTGTGATGTTTTTTTTATTTGATTAGGCCTGTAGTTGATAGATACCTAGCGAGTGATCATTTGCCTCCGAAACTGCATTTATTAGCTCTGCCTGTAGTTTGTCAATCTATGTGCATTCATTTATCGAGGAGTTTTTCTGCCCTGTTTCAACCGGAATACGCAAATGTAACCTATATTCTCATACTTTACCATTACATGAAATTTGATCAAGATCCTTTCAGAAATTAAGTCAGTACAGCGATGACAAAAAGGAACATATGTATTGAGAAACACTATTTCCTCAATACCACCATAAAAATAACTCTTTGAAACACCCTACAAACAAAGATGAAAACGCCAAGCAAAGTGTAAAGAAGCAAAACAAAGGAATACAAAAAATTATGTTTATTTTGTAGTATCAAAATATTGCACCAGATGGTGACCTCAATGATTCATTTACAATGTTATAAATGAAATATACAGTGTCCAATACATCAGGAATCACCATCGTTACGTAACAGCACTACATGTACACAACATTAAACAGTTTGGTCCACATGAGTCGCACAGTTCCTACCATAGAGCAGCTATCAGCACTTACATTCTAGGTGGCATTACCCAGCACTGGTTTTGTATCGCAGAGTATGGTACTTGTTCCAGTTTTCATTCATACAGAAATATGGGCATTTTCACAGAAATATAGGAATTCAATTAACCCTTTCACCACTGTAGACCATAATGGACTCATCCAGATAAATGCATGGTAGAGTCTACTTAAGTTACATAGGGGTGAAAGGGTTAAACATGAAGATAAATCCTGGTCGACCATGAGGTCTAGAGTGTTTGAACCCGCATGTTCCGGTAGACTTTAAACAAAACAGTCTTTAACTCTAAGATAATAATTCAAATTTTAAAATTATTTCAATGATGTTAAATACTCAAATATCCAATTTATACATAAATGTTAAAACCTCTATACACTATAGCTGCTTTCGTTTATGGCATTTTGAACAGTTAAACCAGAGTAAATCGTTCATGAAATATGGTCAGGCAGGTTTTATCCTTGAACATTCTACATTTAAAAGCTGACAAACTGGTCTGTTAGCTAAAACAAACAGGGCCCGTATTCATGAAACTGTTCTCATGCTCAAGCATGAAATCTGTGCTCAAACCAACTTTCTGGTAACTCGCTACGATCAAAAAGTCAAATGTAAACATTGAAAACAGTATTTGGCTTTAAGTCTCTTCAAAATGTTTCCAAATCATTGACAAAATAAGTTTTATTTATTGAGTTATAACCAGAACAAGAAATTGGGCTTGAGCACAAAATCCATGCTCGAGCATGAGAACGGCTTCATGAATACAGGCCCAGGACTTTCAAAGGATGATACATTTATAAAAGGTAAATAACAATCTGTCCTCCATAAATGGAAAATTCAAACTATGGCAGGTTCAGAGACTAGACCTCGACCTTCATAAGACTAATCTGAAGGAGGACCAAAAACAGAACAATATACATTACACCAGTATTCGTTGTTTTATACATCTATCTAGTACTTTGGAATATTTTAATACTTAACACATCAATTATGTGCAGACCAATTTCAATTATCACCATTTTTTTCTTCAGCAGATCTTTATGATAATTTATTTTTGTTAATTTCAAGTTACAATATTTCGGTATATAGTTTTACGATGCACAAAAGAAACATGTTTTTATCTATGGAATTGTAATCCAATAATACAGAATGTAAAATTGTTGGACATACAATAAAGTGTTTAACAATTATTCGTCCTGGTTATCGATCAACTCTCGATTGCCCCTGATATTACTAGATCCCTAGAAGTCTCTATTGACCACAACCAATCACAGGGACGTCCATTTACACCTATTTTGTTCTGCTGCCTCTCATTTTCTTTTCTTATTGTTCTGGAGATTTAAGGAGAAAGTTTTCTTCACAAAACCACAATATCCTCCTCCTCCTGAACATCGGATACTTTCACTTTTTTGGGCGTGTCTGAGCTGGTCAGTTCGTCCTCAGCCTTTCTCTTTCTACTGACCACTGGCTGGCAGATCACTTCCTCGGGCTCGTCCACCACCATCAGGTCTTCATCATCACTCACATCTATGAACAAATGTAATGGTTTTTAATTATACCATGTATGAATAATGGCCGAAATCCTGTCTTAGTACACTTCCTGCGATAATGACCGTTTTATACTTATTAACTGTTGGATATTCCTAACTCATTCATTACACTCCGTCCAACATTGTTGCCACTTATGTTTTTAAAGGAATCAATATATGCGGTTTCACATCTGAAAGTGCTAATTTGATAATAGTTGGATGCTGAAATATAATTCAGTCCGAGTAGCAGATTTTGAATCAGAATTAACATTATGAAGTTTAAGATTTTGAAATAGATCAAGTTTTATTTGAAATAGTAGATACAAAAATGTAAGTAGTCGTAGATAATTGTGCTTATGATATAAATTGGGATCTGTAGATTAGCGTGACCTGTCTGTAGTCTAGGTGGGGGGAGTCCAGTCTGTGATGTCAGTGTTTGTGCCTCCAGCTGATGCTGACATCTGGAGTCAAATTTAGCAGGATTTATGGCCAGTTTAACCTAGCCGTGTAGGGGTCAGATAGTAAGGTATTTCAGTTTGGGAGTCAAAGGAGGAGAAAAGAGTTGGGATGGGGAGTGGATTTAAGGAGTCTTGAGGAAGGAGATTGAGCTAGGTAGACCGAGTTGAGAGATCTAGATATATAGAGGAGAGTTAGAAAGTTGGAGTAAAAGTGAGAATTAGGAAGTTAGTTATACAAATGTAATAGTTTTTTTAGCTGAAGTTTGGAGATCTGTGTAGTTTATAGTTTATAGTTGGAGATAAGTTTGAAGTGGAGAGATTGAGTTCAAAATAATGAAGACTTGTATATATTTTATTACGGATTAAAATACTTGTGTTGTAAATATAGTGTAAATATAAATGTGCTTATTTTGTTGTTCAATTAATTTGAACTGGAGGCAGTGGAAACAGAAAGCATCAGTAATACAAAGAAAACGTAACACTGGTAGCCGAATACATATATTTTGTGGACAACTCGTACACATTTTACACCTTTGTGTGCATACGCTTCACTGGTCATTTGTCTGATGAAGGTGACACGTGTACATATCGTACTAGTCACCAAAACGTCAAATAGAAACTTTTCATAAAGTAGACAAGTTACCATTAGTCTTTGACTGGTTGTCGTCTTTGTTCTCCTCTCTCTTCTTCTCTGTCTCTTCCTCCTCTTTGGCCTGTAGTTCAGACATGTCTCCCACCAATTCAAACTCTTTGTCTTCATCTAACTTCTCCCTACAACACAACCTTACAATGTTATGTTTCTCCCTACAACACAACCTTACAATGTTATTTTTCTCCCTACAACACAACCTTACAATCTGACTTCTCCCTACAACAAAACTTTATAATCTAACTTCTCCCTACAACACAACCTTATAATCTGACTTCTCCCTACCACAAAACCTTATAATCTAACTTCTCCCTACAACACAACCTTATAATCTAACTTCTCCCTACAACACAACCTTACAATGTTATGTTTCTCCCTGCAACACAACCTTACAATGTTATTTTTCCCCCTACAACACAACCTTACAATCTAACATCTCCCTACAATAATCTAACTTCTCCCTACAACAAACCCTTACAATCTAACTTCTCCCTACAACAAACCCTTACAATCTAACTTCTCCCTACAACAAAACCTTACAATCTAACTTCTCCCTACCACACAACCTTATAATCTAACTTCTCCCTACCACAACCTTACAATCTAACTCTTCCCTACAACACAACCTTACAATATAACTTCTCCCTACAACACAACCTTTTTATCTAATTTCTCCCTACAACAAAACCTTATAATCTAGCTTCTCCCTACAGCACAACCTTATAATCTAACTTCTCCCTACAACTCAACCTTATAATCTAACCTCTCCCTACAACACAACCTTATAATCTAACTCCTCCCTACAACACAACCTTATAATCTAACTTCCCCCTACAACACAACCTTATAATCTAACTTCCCCCTACAACACAACCTTATAATCTAACTTCCCCCTACAACACAACCTTATAATCTAACTTCCCCCTACAACACAACCTTATAATCTAACTTCCCCCTACAACACAACCTTATAATCTAACTCCTCCCTACAACAAAACCTTATAATCTAACTTCTCCTTACAACACAACCTTACAATCTAACTTCTCCTTACAACACAACCGTATAATCTAACTTCTCCCTACAACACAACCTTACAATCTAACTTCTCCTTACAACACAACCGTATAATCTAACTTCTCCCTACAACACAACCTTACAATCTAACTTCTCCCTACAACAGAACCTTACAATCTAACTTCTCCCTACAACAGAACCTTACAATCTAACCTCTCCCTACAACACAACCTTATAATCTAACTCCTCCCTACAACACAACCTTATAATCTAACTCCTCCCTACAACACAACCTTATAATCTAACCTCTCACTACAACAAAACCTTACAATCTAACTTCTCCCTACAACACAACCTTACAATGTTATGTTTCTCCCTACAACACAACCTTACAATGTTATTTTTCTCCCTACAACACAACCTTACAATCTAACTTCTCCTTACAACACAACCGTATAATCTAACTTCTCCCTACAACACAACCTTACAATCTAACATCTCCCTACAACACAACCTTTCAATCTAACTTCTCCTTACAACACAACCTTACAATCTAACTTCTCCTTACAACACAACCGTATAATCTAACTTCTCCCTACAACACAACCTTATAATCTAACCTCTCACTACAACACAACCTCACAATCTAACTTCTTCCTACAACACAACCTTATAACCTAACTTCTCCCTACAACAAAACCTTATAATCTAACTTCTCCCTACAATACAACCTTATAATCTAACTTCTCCCCACAACACAACCTTTTTATCTAATTTCTCCCTACAACACAACCTTCTAATCTAACTTCTCCCTACAACAGAACCTTACAATCTAACTTCTCCCTACAACACATCCTTATAACCTAATTTCTCCCTACAACACAACCTTATAACCTAACTTCTCCCTACAACAAAACCTTACAACCTGACTTCTCCCTACAACAAAACCTTATAATCTAATTTCTCCCTACAACACAACCCAATCTAACATCTCCCTACAACACAACCTTTCAATCTAACTTCTCCTTACAACACATCCTTATAATCTAACTTCTCCCTACGACAAAACCTTATAATCTAACTTCTCCCTTCAACAAAACCTTATAATCTAACTTGTCCCTACAACACAACTTATAATCTGACTTCTCCCTACAATACAACCTTATAATCTAACCTCTCACTACGACACAACCTCACAATCTAACTTCTTACTTCAACACAACCTTATAATCTAACTTCTCCTACAACACAACCTTATAATCTAACTCCTCCCTACAACACAACCTTATATTTTAACTTCTCCCTACAACACAACCTTATAATCTAACTTCTCCCTACAATACAACCTTATAATCTAACCTCTCCCTACAACACAACCTCACAATCTAACTTCTTCCTACAACACAACCTTATAATCTAATTTCTCCCTACAACACAACCTTATAATCTAACTTCTCCCTACAACACAACCTTTTTATCTAATTTCTCCCTACAACCCAACCTTATAATCTAACTTCTCCCTACAACCCAACCTTATAATCTAACTTCTCCCTCCAATACAACCTTATATTCTAACCTCTCCCTACAACACAACCTTATAACCTAACTTCTCCCTTCAACTCAACCTTTTTATCTAATTTCTCCCTACAACCCAACCTTATAATCTAACTTCTCCCTCCAATACAACCTTATATTCTAACCTCTCCCTACAACACAACCTTTTTATTTAACTTCTCCCTACAACACAACCTTTTTATCTAATTTCTCCCTACAACACACCCTTATAATCTAACTTCCCCCTACAACACAACCTTATAATCTAGCTTCTCCCTACAACACAACCTTATAACCTAACTTCTCCCTTCAACTCAACCTTTTTATCTAATTTCTCCCTACAGCACAACCTTATAATCTAACTTCTCCTTACAACACAACCTTATAATCTAACTCTTCCCTACAACACAACCTTACAATATAACTTCTCCCTACAACACAACCTTTTCATCTAATTTCTCCCTACAACACAACCTTATAACCTAACTTCTCCCTTCAACTCAACCTTTTTATCTAATTTCTCCCTACAACACACCCTTATAATCTAACTTCCCCCTACAACACAACCTTACAATCTAACTTCTCCCTACAACACATCCTTATAATCTAACTTCTCCCTACAATACAACCTTATAATCTAACTTCTCCCCACAACACAACCTTATAATCTAACTTCCCCCTACAACACAACCTTATAATCTAACCTCGCCCTACAACACAACCTTATAACCTAACTTCTCCCTTCAACTCAACCTTTTTATCTAATTTCTCCCTACAACACATCCTTATAATCTAACCTCTCCCTACAACACAACCTTATAACCTAACTTCTCTCTACAACACAACCTTTTTATCTAATTTCTCCCTAAAACACAACTCTTATAATCTAACTTCTCCCTACAACACAACCTTATAACCTAACTTCTCCCTACAACACAACCTTATAACCTAACTTCTCCCTGCAACACAACCTTTTTATCTAATTTCTCCCTACAACACAACCTTATAATCTAACTTCTCCCTACAACACAACCTAATAATCTAACCTCTCCCTACAACACAACCTTACAATCTAACTTCTACCTACAACACAACTTTTGTATTTAACTTCTCCCTACAACACAACCTTATAATCTAACTCTTCCCTACAACACAACCTTACCTTATAATCTAACTTCTCCCTACAACACAACCTAATAAGCTAACCTCTCCCTACAACACAACCTTACAATCCTACTTCTCCCTACAACACAACCTTATAATCTACCTCTTCCCTACAACACAACCTTACAATCTGCCTTCTCCCTACAACAAAACCTTATGATCTAACTTTTCCCTACAACACAACCTTTTTATCTAATTTCTCCCTACAACACAACATTATAATCTAACTTCTCCCTACAACACAACCTAATAATCTAACCTCTCCCTACAACACAACCTTATGATCTACCCTCTCCCTACAACACAACCTTCCAATCTAACTTCTACCTACAACACAACTTTTGTATTTAACTCCTCCCTACAACACAACCTTATAATCTAACTTCCCCCTACAACACAACCTAATAATCTAACCTCCCCCTACAACACAACCTTACAATCTAACCTCTCCCTAAAACACAACCTTATAATCTAACCTCTCCCTACAACACAACCTGACAATCTAACCTCTCCCTACAACACAACCTTATGATCTACCCTCTCCCTACAACACAACCTTCCAATCTAACTTCTACCTACAACACAACTTTTGTATTTAACTCCTCCCTACAACACAACCTTATAATCTAACTTCTCCCTACAATACAACCTTATAATCTAACCTCTCCCTACAACACATCCTTACAATCTAACTTCTACCTACAACACAACTTTTGTATTTAACTCCTCCCTACAACACAACCTTATAATCTAACTTCCCCCTACAACACAACCTAATAATCTAACCTCCCCCTACAACACAACCTTACAATCTAACATCTCCCTACAACACCACCTTACGATCTAACATCTCCCTACAACACAACCTTACAATCTAACCTCTCCCTAAAACACAACCTTATAATCTAACCTCTCCCTACAACACAACCTTATAATCTAACATCTCCCTACAACACAACCTTATAATCTAACTTCTCCCTACAATACAACCTTATAATCTAACCTCTCCCTACAACACAACCTTATGATCTACCCTCTCCCTACAACACAACCTTCCAATCTAACTTCTACCTACAACACAACTTTTGTATTTAACTCCTCCCTACAACACAACCTTATAATCTAACTTCTCCCTACAATACAACCTTATAATCTAACCTCTCCCTACAACCCAACCTTACAATCTAACTTCTACCTACAACACAACTTTTGTATTTAACTCCTCCCTACAACACAACCTTATAATCTAACTTCCCCCTACAACACAACCTTATAATATAACTTCTCCCTACAACACAACCTTATAATCTAATTTCTCCCTACAACACAACCTTATAATCAAACCTCTCCCTACAACACAACCTTACAATCTAACATCTCCCTACAACACAACCTTATAATCTAACCTCTCCCTACAACACAACCTGACAATCTAACCTCTCCCTACAACACAACCTTTTAATCTAATTTCTCCCTACAACACAACCTTATAATCTAACCTCTCCCTACAACACAACCTTACAATCTAACATCTCCCTACAACACAACCTTATAATCTAACCTCTCCCTACAACACAACCTTACAATCTAACTTATCCCTACAACACAACCTTTGTATTTAACTTCTCCCTACAACACAACCTTATAATCTAACTCCTCCCTACAACACAATCTTACAATCTGACTTCTCCCTACAACAAAACCTTATAATCTAACTTCTCCCTACAATAAAACCTTATAATCTAACTTCTCCCTACAACAAAACCTTACAATCTGACTTCTCCCTACAACAAAACCTTAT
>NW_018480033.1:151288-173092 GCF_002113885.1 Mizuhopecten yessoensis | reverse complement strand
AATCTAACTTCTCCCTACAACACAACCTTTTTATTTAACTCCTCCCTACAACACAACCTTATAATCTAACTTCTCCCTACAACACAACCTTAATAATATAGTTATATACTCTTAATTTAATAATAAAGAAATCACAATGCATTTAAAACTGTGTGAGATCAAGATCAAAACATAGTTAAAACTTGACGTATGCCATTTACTTGCCTGCTGCAACACTATATAGTCTGCATGAACTAGTTTTGTTCCCTTTTGATTCAATTAAATTTACTTATGTTTACTTATTATGTTGCTGCAAAACTGAATAGTTGTCTAGACTATTTTTGTTGTTTTTTATCATAAAAATTGATCATTATATACATTTCTTCACAATTTTTATCACAATATCGAAAGACATATGTAAATATTCCCTTTGGAGGTTTGGTATGTTTGTGTCCCATTTACAGCTATGGTCATTTAAGGACGAGTCAGGTTTTGGTGGTGGATCTCCAGCGGATAAGCTCACTTTTGCTCTACACACCCCTGGACTATGTCGTAGCAAAATTGAAGGCATGCAGCTAGCTATTTCATTGGTCTCAGGTAAAAAAAAAACGACCAATCGCTAGGCTGATACCTGTCCTTTGAAGATTACAGAGGAGCGACACCCGACTTCAAAGGCAGTCAATTTTACCGTTAGGAGACCAACAGATTCTTTTAATGTACATCAAAGGATCAAACTAGTCTCCTTGTCTCATCCGTATGATGGTGCACACTGAGCCTTCGATTTTGCTATGACATATGTCAGAGGTGCAGAGAGCAAAAGTGAGCGTAACCCCTGGAGTATCGAGGATGCACAGCCCCCTTCAATGGAGGAATAAAGCCGAAAATACAAATGTGTTATAAGAATGCTACAAGTTATATGTATAATATCTATGAAATATGCCTGCGGCAAGTGTAATCTACGTTCAGACCAACAGTATGTAAAACACGCCCACACAGCCGGTTGACCAAGTGGAGACTACCATGGGCGTTGTGGTGCACTGCCACACATCACCTTTACAGCAAAGAGACATAAATGGTCAAGCTGAAGTAAGTCAGTTCAGTCACTATTCATTCACAAAACATTATAAATATATCTTACCAAGTATTTGTAAAACTGATCTTTAACTAAGTGGCAGTGATCTTGACACTTGACTTTTTCTGCAATATCAATCATGATTGCTCTGTTCTGTACATACCTGTGGGCCACAATGAGAACAAGGGTGTAGTTCTGTACATACCTGTGGGCCACATTGAGAACAAGGGTGTAGTTCTGTACATCCCTGTGGTCCACATTGAGAACAAGGGAGTAGTTCTGTACATTCCTGTGGGCCACATTGAGAACAAGGGAGTAGTTCTATACATACCTGTGGGCCACATTGAGAACAAGGGGGTAGTTCTGTACATATCTGTGGGCCACATTGAGAACAAGGGTGTAGTTCTCTACATATCTGTGGGCCACATTGAGAACAAGGGTGTATTTCTGTACATACCTGTGGGCCACATTGAGAACAAGGGCGTAGTTCTGTACATATCTGTGGGCCACATGGAGAACAAGGGTGTAGTTCTGTACATACCTGTGGGACACATTGAGAACAAGGGAGTAGTTCTGTACATACCTGTGGGCCTCCTTGAGAACACGGGAGTAGTTCTGTACATACCTGTGGGCCTCCTTGAGAACACGGGAGTAGTTCTGTACATACCTGTGGGCCTCATTGAGAACAAGGGGGTAGTTCTGTACATATCTGTGGGCCACATTGAGAACAAGGGAGTAGTTCTGTACATTCCTGTGGGCCACATTGAGAACAAGGGAGTAGTTCTGTACATATCTGTGGGCCACATTGAGAGCAAGGGTGTAGTTCTGTACATACCTGTGGGCCAGATTGAGAACAAGGGTGTAGTTCTGTACATACCTGTGGTCCACATTGAGAACAAGGGAGTAGTTCTGTACAAACCTGTGGGCCACATTGAGAACAAGGGAGTAGTTCTATACATACCTGTGGGCCACATTGAGAACAAGGGCGTAGTTCTGTACATATCTGTGGGCCACATGGAGAACAAGGGTGTAGTTCTGTACATACCTGTGGTCCACATTGAGAACAAGGGTGTAGTTCTGTACATATCTGAGGGCCACATTGAGAACAAGGGTGTAGTTCTCTACATATCTGTGGGCCACATTGAGAACAAGGGGGTAATTCTGTACATACCTGTGGGCCACATTGAGAACAAGGGAGTAGTTCTGTAGGAAGTCATCACACTTCAGCCGGCTACCATCGTTTATACCAAAGCCACTCAGGATCTTATCAGCATTTCCTGTGGCAAAATCAAATGAAGATAATGCATTAATTTCAAGAAACATTTTGCTTAATTCCTTGGGTTTAAAGTGGAAGATGTGCATTTATTTAAATTTTAAATGAAGATACAATAAAATAATCTGAAGGGTTAACATTTATCTATTGTAAGTTAGATATTTAGGTTGATTTTATTAATAAGATCATTAGGTTGATTTTGTTCAATGTTTGATTATAGCCGCCTAGACTATAATGATCAATTTAAAAAGTAACAAAGTACATTTTTGCGACAGATATTAAACATATGGTCTCATCAATACAAAACTGTACTATTGTGATACAAAATTTTCCATGTGACTATTTACAAACCTTCTGTTTCTCCCTCTTCACTAGATATCAGAATCGTTCCTGGAAAAAACAAAGAACTAGATTAATGTCTGTACTAATTTGCATTTATGAAAGATAAATGAGCATTTCCGTCAATGTTGGAAATCTTTACAAGCCTTTCAGATTTCTCGCCTGTGCCCCGCTTTGACCATCAATGCACATATCGGTGAAATAAATTCAATGTAGACGACATTTTAAATGAAACTAACTTGAACGCAAAAACTGAATGCCACCACCAGAAAAGCTACACCTTAGTCTCGCTTCCGCTACTTCGTGGCGGGGAGACAAAAATCATCAGTCAATTTGATTTTAGTATTGGACAGTCAAAGACAACAGGATAACTCACCTTTTCCGTCGTCTATCTCTACATCAGGGGCTACCATACCTAACGCCACCTTTAATATCTGAAATAACAACAGGTACTAGCACTGTCTAGGAAAAAGGAAACGAATACCAGTTTAATACAAATTATATTCATTCAAGTCTGAAAGATACAAATACCTTCATGAGTGCAAAATATCATGTGTGTCAGAATATAAACATTTTTCTTCGAGATTTACAGATTTTAAAATAATGAATTACACTTAACTTCAATTAATTGTTAAAGTAATGTAAAATTTCAAAATTTGCTATCGTTCCAACAAAATCTGAGCTGACCTCAGCTCACCTTTTCTTAACACTAGTCTCCCTTGTCTATCAGAATGATAGCCTACTTTGTCTCGGAGACTGCAGTTTGTCCGTAGGAACCTACCTTATCTTCTAGGGTCCTAATGGTAATCTTGTCTGTATTACACACGACTGTCGCCTCAGGTTTGGCCACACATACATAACATTTTGGGTTGGGTTTGTCCAGAGTACACGGCACAAGTAACTTCTTCCTGGGGTTGGGCTGTCTGTTCAGGTAAACCTAAACACAGAATATATATATATGTATTTATTTTAATACAATGCTAGACACAAAGCACAGCATTATACAAAACACGATGTCAATCACAATATCAACAAAGACAAATACAGTGAGAGTGACAATGTCACGAGACAGGGCCATAACTCTACATACAGCTGGGGAAAAGACCCGATTTTAATATGCAATTCTAAGCCATCCAAAGAAGTACCCATGACTGAGTAAATGAGATATGTCTCGGACAAAGTGAGGCAAGGTAAATGATCATGAAGAACCATGAGTTTGATAAAGTGGGGACACATTAGCTGATTTCAGAATGCAACCCTCTTCCATCCCAAGATGCAATCACAGATTGTACAGTATATGAGGTATGCCCCAGTTAAAACCATGCATTACGTTAACAGTATTTCTAAACATTTTCTTCAGGTTGGTAAGTATGGATTATGAGAAGGTTTTTTTACACAACCAATAAAATTTTCTATGTGACGTTTTGATGAATAGTACAATATTTACTCTGTCACCTTCATCAGACAAATGACCAATGAAGCGTATGCAAACAAACGAGTAAAATGTGTATGAGTTGTTGCTAAAATCAATTTCGGCTACGCTGGAAACATATGTACAATAGTTGTTATATATGTACCGAAATGACTCAATTCAGCTACGCTTCACTGGTCATTTGTCTGAAGAAGGTGACAGTGTACATATCGTACTAGTCATCGAAACGTCACATAGAAAATTGTATTGATTGTGTAAAAAGAACTTCTCATAATCCATGCACTAATAGACTGATTTGATGGCTGACGGCCCTTAAGTCCACACTGGTAGTGCTGGCGGAGGATTAAATAGACAGGCACCATGTGACAGCTCCAAGTTATCTGTTTAACATTTCTCTATAGCTCTCTGTAATCACATGTATACCCCTGTATATCTCCCTGTACTTAGATTTACATTTCTTTATACTGTCCTTTAATCACAGTTTTACAGTTCTCTATACGGTAATGTCTTTGGGATTGCCAAACCTCAACTTGTTAAAGATAATTGGCAAATTAAATGAAATAACAATTCTGGTAAAAATCTAGATTAAAATCAAGGGGTCTAATAAATATTAGGAAGAGCGATTTGGAGAAATCAGAGAACCAATAGAGGTGATATGCTCAGTTTTACATTGGTTTCAGTCTATAATATGTGTTGGGGTTTTTTCTTTCAATTTTTTTTTCTCTGTACTCAGTTTTACATTTCTCTATATCTCTCTGTACTCAGTTTTACATTTCTCTATATCTCTCTGTACTCACAGATTTACATTTCTCTATATCTCTCTGTACTCACAGTTTTACACTTCTCTTTATCTCTCTGTACTCACAGTTTTACATTTCTCTATATCTCCGTTGAGAATCTTAAGTCCCTCCATTACTATTAAGCCTGCTATCACAGCATTTGTTGTGGCTATTGCAGGAATGATGTTGCCGGCCATCGCTGAAGTAAAGGTCAGCATTTTATTTCATCATCCATAAAATGCCTAAACTTAAGATAATATTTCATCAATCAACAGTAAGAAATTATTTAACATTTGTTTTATTCTCCCAAAATTCATATTCAAGTGAACATGACATTAACATGGCTTTTGTCTTAAAAGGTTTTAATTTTCATTACAATATTGCTATTCACTTACAATGAGTCATTACTGAATAGAAACTGTCTATGTTAACAAATTTAAGCTTGCTACAATAAATACAATTTTGAATTCAAACAACTTGAAGGAAACATCAAGGTTTATGATACATGTATGCTGATGTAAACTTTTAGTCTCCTGTTAATTTATTAACTTACACGAATGACTGTTCTTTTAATACTCATTCACCCCTCAAGACACATTTGAACCCTTCCAATTCAAAGGTTGGACTAGTTCATTATTCAATTTCAGGGGTGGATGAGTTAAGATACTCACATTTGATATCAAATCTCGTCTTCTGTGCAATCCCAAATATATAGGCCCTGATGTTGGCTGTACAGGTGACAAAATCCATGGCCAGCATATCATCCTATATAAAACATGAAAGGAGTTGTAGTTACTAGACAAGACCAGCAAAGGATCTGTATTTACCTTAGGTCCTAGCTACTCAGGTTCTACACAGACTGAAAGTAAAGATGAGGAATTTTAGACAGTAAATTCAAATACTATCTTGACTATCATTCAAAATTAACATTTAGAGAAAACACATGATATGATGATGATAAGAAGTAATATTGATTCCCAATAATGAAGCAAGATTTGTACTAGATATTCACCAACCTTGGCACAGACAAGCATGCCACCACACCTATCCCTACCCCGAGTCTGATCCTCTGTGTCACAGACAAGCATGCCAGCACACCTATCCCTACCCCGAGTCTGATCCTCTGTGTCACAGACAAGCATGCCACCACACCTATCCCTACCCTACGTCTGATCCTCTGTGTCACAGACAAGCATACCACCACACCTACCCCTACCCGAGTCTGATCCTTCTATATTGAACTATGTATGTACCTTGTCCCAGACAAGCATGCCCCTTCTATATTGAACTATATATGTACCTTGTCCCAGACAAGCATGCCCCCTTCTCCCTGTTTGGAGAGCTCATCCTTCAGGCCATTGAGACAGTTGGAGAAGACAGAGCAACATTCCTTGATGGCCCACAGCCTCTGGTCCCGGATACCTGCCTCTTCTGTACCCACCTCTGTCAAACAAAAGTATCAACATAGTGAGGTTAGTCCGAGATCACTTCCTTACTCTGACAAGTAAAACTTCCCTGCCACAGCCTCTGGACCCCGATACCGATTTTTATCCTATACCTATGCACTTTTAACCCAGTTTCAGCTCTCCACTTATATCACCCCGAGGTCTTTCTCACCAGAGAATACAGGGGTCTTAGTCCGATATCGAGTATGACATGGACATTTTTGTGTTTGGTTTTAACATCCTCACAACAGCCAATATCATATAAAGACAGGTACCTAGGGTGACACTGCTGAAAAGACTAGGGAAGCGAGAAATGTAAAGATAGAGGTCCAAATGTTACAATGGGGTCAGCAGATTAACTTTGGTTCCTTAGAAGAAAACCTCTGATTCTGTCTGGGCCGGTAATTAGTCGCTTCTTTAGACATACAGGGGATACAGCAGCATTATCCTTTCCCTAAACCTGCAACGGGTGACAAGTGAAAAATTGTATCAATATGTTGTAAGATATTCTGTACAACGAAGTACAACAAACATCTAACAAAAACGTATACTTGCATGATACAATTTTACCACCATTATTTGTCATCAGCTCACCTGTGTCAGGTAGATTTTCCCAGTCCAGAGGTATTGGGGGCTTCCGCTTCTTCCACAGTGTCTCCATTGACAACAGGTACTTAATGTCATCTCTAAACAGCTACGAGAACAAGGTACAACTGTCACAACATTTCCAGCAGAAACTTATAATAACCAAATATCTGAACAGCTATTAAAACAAAATACAACACAGAGTTGCATACATATCCAGCGGGTACTTATAATTAAAAGAATCTCTGGACTGCGAGAAGAAACAAAACGAATCTTATATCTTACTTCACACTGGCTTTACAGATAGAGATATCTATTGGTGACAGGCTATACAGATAAAGAGATCTATTGGTGACAGGCTATACAGATACAGAGATCTCTCGGTGACAGGCTATACAGATACAGAGATATATTGGTGACAGTCTATACAGATAAAGAGATCTATTGGTGACAGGCTATACAGATAAAAGAGATCTATTGGTGACAGGCTTTACAGATAAAGATATCTATTGGTGACAGGCTATACAGATACAGATATCTATTGGTGACAGGCTTTAAAGATAAAGAGATCTATTGGCGACAGGCTATACAGATAGAGAGATCTATTGGTCACACGCTATACAGATAAAGAGATCAATTGGTGACAGGCTATACAGAAAGAGAGATCTATTGGTGACACGCTTTACAGATAAAGAGATATATTGGTGACAGTCTATACAGATAAAGAGATCAATTGGTGACAGGCTATACGTGACAGGCTTTAAAGATAAAGAGATCTATTGGCGACAGGCTATACAGATACAGATATCTATTGGTGACAGGCTAAACAGATAAAGAGATCAATTGGTGACAGGCTATACAGATAAAGAGATCTATTGGTGACAGGCTTTAAAGATAAAGAGATCTATTGGTGACAGGTTATACAGATAAAAGAGATCTATTGGTGACAGGCTTTACAGATAAAGAGATATATTGGTGACAGGCTATACAGATAAAGAGATCTATTGGTGACAGGCTATACAGATAAAGATATCTATTGCTGACAGGCTATACAGATAAAGAGATCAATTGGTGACAGGCTATACAGATAAAGAGATCTATTGGTGACAGGCTATACAGATAAAGAGATATATTGGTGACAGGCTATACAGATAAAGAGATCTATCGGTGACAGGCTATACAGATAAAGAGATCTAATGGTGACAGGCTATACAGATAAAGAGATCTAGTGGTGACAGGCTATACAGATAAAGAGATCTAGTGGTGACAGGCTATACAGATAAAGAGATCTACAGATAAAGAGATCTATTGGTGACAGACTATACAGATAAAGAGATCGATTGGTGACAGGCTATACAGATAAAGAGATCAATTGGTGACAGGCTATACAGATAAAGAGATCTATTGGAGACAGGCTATACAGATAAATAGATCTATTGGTGACAGGCTATACAGATAAACAGATTTATTGGTGGCAGGCTATACAGATAAAGAGATCTATTGGTGACAGGCTATACAGATAAAGAGATCTACAGATAAAGAGATCTATTGGTGACAGGCTATACAGATACAGATATCTATTGGTGACAGGCTATACAGATAAAGAGATCTAGTGGTGACAGGCTATACAGATAAAGAGATCTACAGATAAAGAGATCTATTGGTGACAGGCTATACAGATAGAGAGATCTATTGGTGACAGGCTATACAGATAGAGAGATCTATTGGTGACAGGCTATACAGATAGAGAGATCTATTGGTGACAGGCTATACAGATAGAGAGATCTATTGGTGACAGGCTATACAGATAGAGAGATCTATTGGTGACAGGCTATACAGATACAGATATCTATTGGGAACAGGCTATACAGATAAAGAGATCTATTGGTGACAGGCAATACAGATAAAGAGATCTATTGGTGACAGGATATACAGATAAAGAGATCTATTGGTGACAGGGTATACAGATAAAGAGATCTATCGGTGACAGGCTATACAGATAAAGAGATCTATCGGTGACAGGCTATACAGATAAAGAGATCTATCGGTGACAGGCTATACAGATAAAGAGATCTATCGGTGACGGGCTATACAGATAAAGAGATCTATCGGTGACGGGCTATACAGATAAAGAGATCTATCGGTGACAGGCTATACAGATAAAGAGATCTATCGGTGACAGGCTATACAGATAAAGAGATCTAATGGTGACAGGCTATACAGATAAAGAGATCTAGTGGTGACAGGCTATACAGATAAAGAGATCTATTGGTGACAGGCAATACAGATAAACAGATCTATTGGTGACAGGTTTTACAGATAAACAGATCTATTGGTGACAGGCTATACAGATACAGATATCTATTGGTGACAGGCAATACAGATAAAGAGATCTATTGGTGACAGGCTATACAGATAAAGAGATCTATTGGTGACAGGCTATACAGATAAACAGATCTATTGGTGACAGGTTTTACAGATACAGATGAACTATTTCTAACTTGTACCTTATTGAAGAGTTTTTTGGGGTCGTGGCCCGACTCCATGGCCCAAGCACGAGTAGACTTTCTCTCCACAGCTTCAACTGCATCAGAACTGGATTTCTCTTTCATTGCACTTTCTCCTGCATCACCTACGATTATATTATCCATAAAAAGACACCTTTATTACCAATAGGTCAAATAAGCAAAGGTACCTCTGTACCAGGTTTTGTATAAAGTTAACATCAGATCTGCACTACCGGAACGAGGCAAATACAACCAACATACTACCTCCAGCACACACATGTAGTTGTTGTGGTTTTAGAGGACGAGTATCATTTCCTTATGGAGTGTACCTTATATTCTAACATAAGACACATGTATATCAAGAGAAGGTATTTTCATCACCCAGATAGACCAAAGTTCCTGGAATTAATATCGACTACGAGCAAGAGTACATTGAAAAATATTGCCGCTTTCATTTTTAAAGCGAATGAGATACGGAACATTAACTTATTTAATCAGGAGTAACGTCCGCCCTGATGTCGTGAAACCAGCATTTAAGTATGGAAAGTCACTGTTTTACTTTATTATATATTTATGTAATTTAATGCATTGTACTACTACATATATCCTTGTATATGCAATGTATTTATGGCACCAAGACATTTGTGGCTATTGCTGAATAAAGATTATATATACACATACATGACACACATGGAGGCACGTCCTTAAATGACCTCAGCAGTTAAAAAGCTATTAAACAACAAGTTACTGAAAAGCGGTACATAATACATTCGTCTTATGTTAAATGAGTAGATCTTTGTATCCAGGCGTATGAAAACCTAACAAAATATTGAGTGTTCAATATTTGCGCTGGGAGCCCTTGAGCTGGCATGGGGGCCAATCAACCGAGGTCTGCATTGGCTGTATACCAGGGAGATTTGTTTGCAGGTTGAACTTACCTGCCAACTCAGGGTCCTCTGTGTCAGGGGAGACATCTTGGTCGGGGTCCTCCTCACCAAACAGCTGACTAGCAATCAGAAAACATACTTCATGATTAACACTTTAAATAACATCTGGGGATTATGTTGATAGATCTTTGGTTATTAAAACAGAATGTGCCAGTTTTCATGTTACATATATTTTTAACATTACATATATATGCATAAACCAAACAGAATCAGAAACTAAATATCTGTATATCTCAGTACATGTTGTACAAATCAAACAGACCACTAAACCTCTAAAACATACGGCTGCTCGCATTGGCGGGTACACCCTTGAATATCATCAGAATCCATACAAACGGAACAAATACTCAAGCACTAAAACTGGTAAAAGAAAAGTATAGAAGCATGGTATTACCTCTTAGTTTTTAGACCAAACAATACAGTGAATGAGTTCTGAGGAAGTGTCTTACTTGAATAAGTGTTTAGACCAAACAATACAGTAAATGAGTTCTGAGGAAGTGTCTTACTTGAATAAGTGTTTAGACCACACAATACAGTGAATGAGTTCTGAGCAAGTGTCTTACTTGAATAAGTGTTTAGACCACACAATACAGCGAATGGGTTCTGAGGAAGTGTCTTACTTGAATAAGTGTTTAGACCACACAATACAGTGAATGGGTTCTGAGGGAGTGTTGCGGATGGTGCACCCTGGAAATGTTTTCTGTCTGGCTTTGGGCTGACACTCATAGCACTCGGTTAGACTCTGAAATTGTTGCCAATGATTACTGTATGTACTACATAGTTACAAAGTCAAACTAAACCATTTACAAAGTCCTATTGACTGTAACAATCGAGAGTTATAATGAACGGTGACAAGTACACAGTGAGTGTGTACAAAGTTTTACTAAATGTTTATCAAGTTATACATAATACAGTAGATTATGACACGGATAACAATTATTGGATTACTATAGCATCATGTAGCAACAGAACCATATAATAGTTGACCTATCATTACGTGCTGACCTTTTTGATGACAGTGACCTGGCCAAGATACCCTGCTGTTCCACTCTCCACCAGGGGGATGTCAGCAGCCAGACACATCCGATTTACATGATTCCTTGCAGCTTCAAGTAAATAAACACAGATACAGATTTTATTCTGACTGTAGGACTTGAAAAAAAATCCTCTACTGTCAGCTCAATATGGTTTGAACAAATTCTGACAAGAGCATGGACATTTGAAAAAAAAAATCATTTATAGTTGAGGTGAAAAAGTAAATTATACATAAATTCCCAATTAAAGTAAGTAATGTTCACAATATTAATTTGATAATTAATTATCAGTAAATATATTCATATTCATAAATGTAACTAACCTCAAGTTTCTTTGGGCAGGACAGGTCTGTCATATATACCTGGTATCAATTTAGTTGCTCTCCAAAACATACGCCAAATGATAAGCTCATCAACAATGTAGACTTAGATAAACGTATAACATTGTCGGGCAACCTTGATTACAGGAAGCAATTACCGAGCCGGATAGTCATACTGTACAACATTTCCTCTAGCTACTTTTTTCAGATAACAAGGAATTATCAACATTTCACTAAGGCCGCATTCATTTATCGCGATCCAAACCATTGAACTGGTTGGACCCGAGTTGTTCGTTTATGAAATAAGGTTGGACCTAGTAATATAATGCTGCATTCATCAGGCGAGCCTTGCAATTGCAAGACCTGCATAAACACTTAAAGGTCTGCCAGGATTTATACCCAAAAATGTTAACATTAAAAAACAGACAAACCCGTTGAACCGATATGCGAAAGGAGCCAGCTATACTAGAAGACAATTTGAGTGAAGCATGAATACTGTAATGCAATGTCAGATGTAATACAGTCATGTGCCTGTGCTATTTCTATAAACTCAAAAACTTAGTTTGCTTATCCATCACCGATATATTGTCTGCAATGTCCAATTCAATGCTTGTTACAATCATGCACAATAAACTTACCTCTGTTGTCTAAAGCATTCATAACAATGTCGAAGTTTCTAAAGAAATTTGTTCCATAATCTGAGCTGTAAAGATAACACATTTAAAGTAAGTTACACATGAGTTAAACACTTTGTTATTGATAATATACTTACATGTAAGCTACAAAAATGTAAAACATACTTTCATGAAGTGTTTTAACTTTTGACTAAAAATGATAGAAATATTATTTCTGAATCTCCAAAAATGAATTTAATGCCAGTGAATTGTGGTTATATTTATACATCTTTTTAGTAATTTTCATTTATGATAATCACGGTTTGTATAGCAGTGAAATGTCCAAAATATTACCACTATTTGTTTAGTATATTTACTTAAAAATGAGAAAAATAATCACTTTTTTGAGAAAGAAAAGAGCTGGTACAGCAGTATTCTCACAAGAACAAATTTTGAACAGTTTGTGGCAATTCATTTTATCTATAAAATCAGTGTGAACTGGATCCAATTAAAACCCTTTTAAGAATTAAAATATACTATATGTATATATATGAATATTTGAGAGACACACTTGAAATAGCAGTAAGGTCAGAAAATAAAGGAGCGCTATATAACTTGCTGCTAAAGAAGCTACTTGTGTGACAGACACAACGTACCTTGTTATACTGTCATGGTAAGCTACTATATTGGTTTCTGGGTTGAATGATAAAGCACTGTTCTTCGCAACCTTATATAAACAAATAAACCATAAATACAATTAATGTAATATCAACTAACAGGTAGAATCGGTTTTGTAATTCTAACAATTAATGGTACATATTAAACCCAAGATTATTTACTATAAATTAAAATTATACAAAAGTCATATTACTGCATATTACTTTATTTACCAAATTTGATCAAATATGAGGAATTATCAGTTAATTCTAATTTGATGTTCCTATGCAACATAATATGGGTCACTAAAAATTTCCCACTATTTAAAGAAATTCAATATTTCAAATAGAAAATTCAAAAGACTTCCAATCAATATTGTATACATATATATGTTTCAATCATACATGTTTATATATATATTCATGTCATATTTTTGCTATTTTTCCATCTATGCTTTGCTTTTTTTGTGAAAATATCAGAAAACCTGTTGTACACATAATATTCAACATGAAACCAAGTCCAATGACATTTTCCACAAGGCCATACAAAGTAATTTGACTTGCTGTTTTAAGCAGTCTCTCTGACATACACACCTGGGATTTCTACATGCCATACAAAGTAATTTGACTTGCTGTTTTAAGCAGTCTCTCTGACATACACACCTGGGATTTCTACATGCCATACAAAGTAATTTGACTTGCTGTTTTAAGCAGTCTCTCTGACATACACACCTGGGATTTCTACATGCCATACAAAGTAATTTGACTTGCTGTTTTAAGCAGTCTCTCTGACATACACACCTGGGATTTCTACATGCCATACAAAGTAATTTGACTTGCTGTTTTAAGCAGTCTCTCTGACATACACACCTGGGATTTCTACATGCCATACAAAGTAATTTGACTTGCTGTTTTAAGCAGTCTCTCTGACATACACACCTGGGATTTCTACATGCCATACAAAGTAATTTGACTTGCTGTTTTAAGCAGTCTCTCTGACATACACACCTGGGATTTCTACATGCCATACAAAGTAATTTGACTTGCTGTTTTAAGCAGTCTCTCTGACATACACACCTGGGATTTCTACATGTCATACAAAATAATTTGACGTTGTTGTTTTAAGCTGCAGTCTCTCTGACATACACACCTGGGATTTCTACATGCCATACAAAGTAATTTGACTTGTTGTTTTAAGCAGTCTCTCTGACATACACACCTGGGATTTCTACATGTCATACAAAGTAATTTGACTTGTTGTTTTAAGCAGTCTCTCTGACATACACACCTGGGATTTCTACATGTCATACAAAGTAATTTGACTTGTTGTTTTAAGCAGTCTCTCTGACATACACACCTGGGATTTCTACATGTCATACAAAGTAATTTGACTTGTTGTTTTAAGCAGTCTCTCTGACATACACACCTGGGATTTCTACATGTCATACAAAGTAATTTGACTTGTTGTTTTAAGCAGTCTCTCTGACATACACACCTGGGATTTCTACATGTCATACAAAGTAATTTGACTTGTTGTTTTAAGCAGTCTCTCTGACATACACACCTGGGATTTCTACATGTCATACAAAGTAATTTGACTTGTTGTTTTAAGCAGTCTCTCTGACATACACACCTGGGATTTCTACATGTCATACAAAGTAATTTGACTTGTTGTTTTAAGCAGTCTCTCTGACATACACACCTGGGATTTCTACATGTCATACAAAGTAATTTGACTTGTTGTTTTAAGCAGTCTCTCTGACATACACACCTGGGATTTCTACATGTCATACAAAGTAATTTGACTTGTTGTTTTAAGCAGTCTCTCTGACATACACACCTGGGATTTCTACATGTCATACAAAGTAATTTGACTTGTTGTTTTAAGCAGTCTCTCTGACATACACACCTGGGATTTCTACATGTCATACAAAGTAATTTGACTTGTTGTTTTAAGCAGTCTCTCTGACATACACACCTGGGATTTCTACATGTCATACAAAGTAATTTGACTTGTTGTTTTAAGCAGTCTCTCTGACATACACACCTGGGATTTCTACATGTCATACAAAGTAATTTGACTTGTTGTTTTAAGCAGTCTCTCTGACATACACACCTGGGATTTCTACATGTCATACAAAGTAATTTGACTTGTTGTTTTAAGCAGTCTCTCTGACATACACACCTGGGATTTCTACATGTCATACAAAGTAATTTGACTTGTTGTTTTAAGCAGTCTCTCTGACATACACACCTGGGATTTCTACATGTCATACAAAGTAATTTGACTTGTTGTTTTAAGCAGTCTCTCTGACATACACACCTGGGATTTCTACATGTCATACAAAGTAATTTGACTTGTTGTTTTAAGCAGTCTCTCTGACATACACACCTGGGATTTCTACATGTCATACAAAGTAATTTGACTTGTTGTTTTAAGCAGTCTCTCTGACATACACACCTGGGATTTCTACATGTCATACAAAGTAATTTGACTTGTTGTTTTAAGCAGTCTCTCTGACATACACACCTGGGATTTCTACATGTCATACAAAGTAATTTGACTTGTTGTTTTAAGCAGTCTCTCTGACATATATACACACCTGGGATTTCTACATGTGATACAAAGTAATTTGATTTTGTTGTTTTGAGCAATCTCTCTGACATACACACCTGGGATTTCTACATGTCATACAAAGTAATTTGACGTTTCTGTTTTAAGCTGCAGTCTCTCTGACATACACGCCTGGGATTTCTACATGTCATACAAAGTAATTTGACTTGTTGTTTTGAGCAGTCTCTCTGACATACACACCTGGGATTTCTACATGTCATAAAAAGTAATTTGACGTTGCTGTTTTAAGCTGCAGTCTCTCTGACATACACACCTGGGATTTCTACATGTGATACAAAGTAATTAGACGTTGTTGTTTTGAGCAGTCTCTCTGACATACACACCTGGGATTACTACATGTCATACAAAGTAATTTGATGTTGCTGTTTTAAGCTGCAGTCTCTCTGACATACACACCTTGGATTTCTACATGTCATACAAAGTAATAAGACGTTGTTGTTTTGAGCAGTCTCTCTGACATACACACCTGGGATTACTACATGTCATACAAAGTAATTTGACGTTGATGTTTTAAGCTGCAGTCTCTCTGACATACACACCTGGGATTTCGATTTACCAACGTGTTCTTTCCTGAACAGGAACTGTCTGTTGAGATTACTGACATCGATGGTATCCAGATCAATCTGAAACCAGAAAAACAATCATTCTTCATTTCTATTATATCTATTTAGTATATCAAACTCAAGAAATTTACTTCAGAATAAAAATCAGATAAAATAATGCTTTGGTTCCCAATGGCAATTTAACTATTAAGATATTATGTATAAATACATGCACCACAAAAAAATAAGAGATTTGTTAAACATGGTGAAAACAAAATATAAGATAAGGTGTATCATGTTCAAATAAAATTTGTATTCCAGCAGCAGTCATATGACTATCAAAACATTTATAGAATTAGTATAATAGTGTAAATTGTTATTTAATAAAACACAAATTTTCACTCTACTAAATGTTTTGATAGTTATGTCTACTACAGAAATAATTTATTTTATTGAATGAACATGAAATATGGTGACCATGACATGGTGGGAGTTCTGTTCACAGTTTGACTCATCATGAAACATTAAAGTGAAATGCATCAGTTTATAAATAAACCAGAAGTATCATTTACACAAAAAAAAATCTTTGAATAATTACACTATATTTATATACTCCTTTTGTTGTTCAAGATCTGGAAGGCACAGAAAATTGTTCCTCTATAGCTAACACCAAATCGTTTTCTAAGTGTTACAGGAAAAAGAGTAGTGTGCTTCCACCGGGGATCAAACCTGTGAACCCAGACTTCCTAGTCGGATGCATTATGCTCTACCACTGAGCTAAAGGGAAATTCCCTCTAGCGCAAAGCTAGAAGGCGACCATGATCCCATAGTTATGTACAATCAAAATCTGCAACAGAAGTACTAGTAGGAGAGCCTATTTACCCGACAACCACATACTGAAAGCGCTGAAGGCTATAAATTTGCCTGGCTGCCGGATGTTGTGCAAATACTGTATCACAGCGGAGGTGAGGATGCTTTAGCGCATGCTATGTAATGTTTATCAATGCATTTAAACACAAATGGCAGCAATTGTTGCAGAGAAAGCGTTCAACTCATATTCTGCTTTCACCAAGTCATTGACGGAATACAGCAAGGTATACTAAGTCAAGCCGATAATAGACGACTGCAAAACAGTACTAGCTGTAAACAAAAACATATCTGACATGGGTAAACACTAAAAAGAACAATTTGTTTACAAATATTTATAAAATTTATCTGTAAATATGGTGGTGAAAAGAGGACAAAGGGATTGGGTTTACGACCCAATCAAAGGTAAATAAACTGAAAATGTTCATGCAATTAAGACTTGTCTCTCAAGCTAAAGCTAACTTTAACAAACAATTTCAGTACAACCTGACCATCTATGATGTGGCATACACAGGGACCTGAGAATGTGTTACAGCTTTATTTGGTCCTACAGCTACAGTGCTGCGTTTTAAGTCTAAATATGCCGGGTTTTTTTAGCGATCTGCCAACATGCGTCCAAGTTAATAACGTTCTGCATGGAACCCAACTCCCTACCGGAAGAAGAAGAAAAGAAGTAACAAATTCTGAGGTTCCTGTGATGGCATAGTCACTTGAGAATAGCCTTTCTACTTTTGGGTACCCGTCTGCCGGCCGAATAGCATTTACCCACACAAGTAATAAACACAGGTGATATTCTGACTGTAAATTGAGAAAAAAACATATAAAAACATAAGGACAGTTATTCACTTATTTTTTATATTATTTTTTTCGTAAATTACCACAGCTGTTTGAAATTCTGACAGACTATAAATTCGGAAAACAATCATATAAAAAATAAGGGTATTACTATAATATGATTTTTTCTCTCAATTTACAGCCAGAATTTCAAACACCTGCGGTAATAAGTATCTACCGAAACGTCCTAAATTCATGTTTAAAGGGGCATGACATTTCGGGATATTAAACTCTTACTTTGAAAATGTTACATGGGTATCAAATCTTCGGATAAATGTGTCCTGTCATAATTAAGGAAGCATTTACTAAATTATTTACTGACTTTTTTGGTTCATTGAAGGCCGAGTGATCGTCAGAGCAAATGCGACGACTACTGAATAGTAACAAATACTTCCTTACAACTTCAATGTTTTTGAATCCAGTCAGAACAAGATTCTTCAAAAGTTCACATCCAATACCACCGGCTCCAACAACCAATAGTTTGCACTCATTTACTCGCTTCTGTAGTTCTGCAGACAAAACGTGAGGCAAAGCTGCCGCCATTTTCTCAGTTTTTGGACGCGATCCTAGGTCAAAGAAACGCTTCAAAACATACGAATTATAATAAAAGAAAATTACGGGCGATATTTTCCGGAAAAGCATTCCCACAAGAATGTTTTTATTAAATCTATATAAGTTCCATTATTTGTTTTCCTTTCAAATGAATCGAGTTTAATGTAAACAGTGGGAGGGAGGAGGAGGGGGAACATTTTCCCATCCTCTTTTTTGAATTGAGATGGAATGTCACAATTTCTGGGCCCACCCCAACCCCCCTCGTACACACTTTCGGGTTAGTAAAAACTTCAGATTAAATGTTTTTCTTATTTTCCATTCGGACGCTGAAAAACCTTTGCAATACACTTTGATCTTAGCCAATCTGTGTATCTGTGTAAAATACCAAGCGAGAAGCGATACTACATACACATTTTTAATTATTTTAGAAAGTCAGAAAATGTTAGGGCGTCTAAAATTTGTTTGAAAATCCAAAAATCCACATACATTTGTATCATTAACTCTCGGCAAACAAATTCTGGTATTCGTTCGATCGCAAAATACTTGAAAAAAAAATTAAGTGAATTAGAGATACCCGGCGACGGCCCCCATTCCCGCCAACCCAATGACAATGACAATGGCAATTGTTTTATTTTCATAAATAATACAGTGCAGAGAATACATATATACAAATGGGTGACAATAATACATGATCGAACAAGATGGGCATTAGTATTGTGATAATTATCTCATTAATATCGGTAATAAATTTAGCCAATGATATCAATTCATGTTGTGTTACATAATTGAATATACGGTATGAAATTAGAATGTGTTTGGTCTTTCATAATAATATCTGGATATATAGTTTCGTCTACTATTGAGTATTGGCTGTTGTGTACAGTTAAACAGATAATGGATTTCGTCGCCAATTTCTCTTAAATTACATGCATATATTACATATTATGAGAAATTCATTTTACACAACCAATAAGAGTTTATATGTGAGGTTTCGATGACTATAGAAGGATATGTACACTGCCACCTTAATCAGGCAAATGACTAGTAAAGCGTATATGCACACAAAGGTGTAAATGTGTACGAGTTGTCCACAAAATCGAGTCGATTCGGCTACAGTGTAAGCGTATGTACAATAGTTGCTATATATATGTACCAAAATGACTCGATTCGACTATACGCTTTGTTTAATAATTGGTCATGGATCTATGTGCGAGTCTTTGAGCCCCCTCATCTCGATTTAGAATTGGCCGACTGCGGCGTATCCAGATGGCTTCCTTTATCTGCTCTCTCTGTCCAAAACTTTGGAGTGATCCCAGTCAATCACATGATTTTTCTGATTGGCATGGTCTGTGATTGCCGATTTATTTATCTGGGACTCCGACTGCTTCTTTTCTAATCTGGTGAATTTCCTACCTTCTTGGGTTTCCGTATCTTTCCGGTGTTCACCAAGGCGGACCCTAAATCGCCTTCCAGTCTCTCCAATATACGATGCGTCGCAGAGTTTGCATCCGATTTTGTATACGCATTTTGAGACGTTTTTCTTTAGGTGTTTTATCCTTAGGTGTACTAGGATACTGCGAAACGTCCTGTGGGGCTTCATGGCTGTTGCTATGCCATGACCGCGATATATCCTCTGGATGGTTTCGGATATACCCTTTATATACGGGATGACCACTTGACCTTTGGTTTTGTTCTTAACCTTTGTGGACAACTCGTACATATTTTACACCTTTGTGTGTATACGCTTTACTGGTCATTTGTCTGATGAAGATGACAGTGTACATATCGTACTAGTCATCGAAACGTCACATATAGAATCTTATTGGTTGTGTAAAAAGAACTTCTCATAATCAATACTTACCAACCTGAAGAAAATGTTTAGACATACATTACATAATCTATTTCCACGTGGTATATTGGACCACCTACCACTTTCAATTTACAAATTTTAAACTTACAATACACTTTGACTGGTTTCGGAGGGAGTTCTTGTGAGTACTTTTCTCAACAAAAGTTTGTGCTTATAGATTCTATAATTGATTCCTATACGGGAAGCATACATTTCATTTCTCTAGTTCGATATACACTTTTCTTTTAGTTTATAAAATATGGTACTCTTTAGCCAATGTGTACTTGGAAACTCTTGACTATTGAATATCTGTATCACACTGCATTCTTCAAATATACTTTTCACATATTTTAGCCATGATAATTCATAATTTGATACAATTGCTAACAGTTTATTACTTAATTACTTTACCCCTACCCCAACCCCTGTAAACGTTGTGCCAACCCACTTTCATCCGCGTCCCTGCCTGCCAATGACCTTCAATTGAAGTCGATAAGTGGACATGATAATGAATAGCATTCGAGCTGATAATTATAATTGATGACCTTTATGAACAAAGTCACTTCTCGTGGATGCGGTTTACCCTTTTCTGAACCTGCAGGTTGGATTGGCGACGATATATACATATAGATGCTGTTACGTATATAGGCAGGCTTCAACATAAGTATAGATAAGTGGACATGGTAATGACTAGCCTTTGAGCTGATCTAATAGATGAGCTTTATAAACAAAGTCACTTCTCGTGGATTCAACATCAGTAGATAATTGGACACATATCTCAGATGATTTGACATGCTTTAATTGTCTGTGATAATCACACTGGCTAGTGGAATTTCAGTCGCATCACACCTGGCTAATTAGAGGCCACTTACTCCCCCGTATACATGGTTATTTTACCGTAACCAGATTAAATGGCTGATGACAGCGTTTGACATTTATAATCAACTTAGACGAGAGTGACCAGTTAATACTGTTCTGGTTTTTCAGGCGGAGATGATGTTTAACATTTATAATTAACTTTAAAGAGAGTTTCCAGTTATTATTGTTCAGATGGTTAAATGTGAAGATATGATGTATACTTTATATATATAATTAGATTTTAATAAACTTCCCAGTTATGACTGTTCTGGTGGTTTTAAGTACAGACACGCACTCGACAGGAACATTCACCATGGTCGGTTCAGTGGAAATCGTACTATTAGCGCTCTGTGTTTTGGAGGCCGCAGCTTCGAACCCAACATGGCAGGACGTTACACTGAAGAGGAGACAGAACGCAGAAGGTATGCGCAAGTTTTATTTGTATTGATTTTTTTACTTTAGCATTTCAAACATATTTTATTGAAGGAAAAGCAATCAAAGGGATTGGGAATAAGTTCTGACAACTTATACTAGGCCCTCTCCCGACAATATAACACACAGTAACTAAAGATATAACACGTGATGACAAAAAGTTCAGCATAAATACATAGACAATCTACTACTTGACATAAAAACAGCAAGGAGAAAGGGAAGGAGTGAGGGAAGGGGTGAAAGAAGAGACGGG
>NW_018480033.1:150634-151220 GCF_002113885.1 Mizuhopecten yessoensis | reverse complement strand
GTGTTCTGGTTTGTATTGATTAAATGTAAGTTATACACATAACGCCATTTCGAACTCTTTACGAACAACAATATACGTCTTTTCTCTTTAGACAATTCGCATATTTGTTTTGCATTTATTTGACCTTAACCTAGAAGAGAAGGTCACAGTGACCTAAATACCCTCTCTACCCTCCCTCCCTCCCTCCCTCTCTCGCTCCACGATAAAAAAGGCTATGTTTCAGTGGCCTTTTAAGAATTGTTCCGTATATGGCATTACCTTGAAACCTAATCAACATTTAATTTGCCCTATCATCCTCACCACATCCCGCATTTGTCTTCATCGGAACAACATCCAAGTTTACCCTCTTCCATCGCTGCAGTCATACCGAAGCCCAATATCTAGTTTTTAGGTCACCTGAGACAAAGTCTCAAGTGACCTATTGCGATCGCCTTTTGTCCGTCGTCGTCCGTCGTCCGTCGTTCGTCGTCCGTCGTCCGTCGTGCGTCCGTAAACAATTTACATTTTCGACTTCTTCTCCAAAACCCCTGAACCAATTTCAATGAAATTTTGCAGGGACCTTCCATGGACAAAGGTCAACAAAAAT
>NW_018480033.1:0-150514 GCF_002113885.1 Mizuhopecten yessoensis | reverse complement strand
GTTTCCCCCTGGGGAGGGGGTAAACTTTACTATAGTTTATATAGGGAAATCACATTTTGGACCAACATTTGTTTAATTTCCATTGGAAGTAATTCAATTTGGGTTAGCATTATCAGTATTAGGTAGCAGTTTGATAGTATGCTCCTATGAGCCCTGACTGACCCCCAGGGGCTGATGGGTGGTGCCAAAAAGGGTTGAATTGACTGAAATTTCAAAAATCTTCTTCTCAAGACCGTGATATGGTAGAATCAAATACTCTTCATAGATGGAAGGGCCTCTTGTTTGTTGCTTATAGGCGACATTCGCCTTGTGAATGGGTCGACGCCGCTGGAGGGCCGACTGGAGGTGTACAGGGACGGCGCATGGGGAACTGTATGTGACGATACGTGGGACTACGTTCCCGAGAACGCACAGGTCGTATGTCGTCAGCTAGGATACAGGTAATGTTTACTTACCTTAATTGAATGTGACAGTTCTTCTCAAGAAATAAACGTTCTAAACTGTTCTTTTCGTAGTGTTAGCACCGGGTAATGAATGAAACGACAATCCTGTTGCCTTTCCAAAGGGACAAACGGCAGAAGTATCGATAAGATATATGATTTCAAATATCAAAAAGTATAAGTAAATGGTGTTTATCAATAGGATATCAAAGTAGTTGTATTTTTTTCTATTATAAAAAATACATAGACAAAACCATATTGTATAGTACATGTTATTAAATATATCACATAACGGTTAAATAACCAAAATCAAAATAAATATTATGTACACGTATCGGAAGTGGGATCCTTGGATATTTCGGTGTGGTCAAACTAAACACAACTTCTCTGATTGCCAGGGGAGGGGAAGCACGCACCAATGTGGGGTGGTCGCCTTACGGAGCCGGAAGTGGCTCGATATACCGTTTCGGATGTGGAGGGAGGGAGAATCGTCTAGTCGACTGTGACCTCGTCAGAGGTGGTGGGTGTGCCCATCATGAGGATGTGGGGGTCCGTTGTGATCCCCAGACTGATGGTAAGTAGGCATTTGTTTCGCAGTTTCATTTTCTCTAGACTTATTTTTGGGATGATCTTTATAACGTCTGTTAAAGTCTGACAAGAACAGAATTTTGTGAAAAGAAACTGGACACACGTTTTTAAAGTTGTATACGATATATATATATATGTGAAACAGGAGATGGAAAAATACACGGCCAGACCGGGGTTCGCACCCGGGACCCTCCGAAAATTAAACTACCTGGTCGCCGGCGATCGACCCAGCCTAGTTCCGCTACAATGTAAACTACCTTTGATATATCACGTACAGGTACTAAACGGATGGTGGACGGACCAACTGAGTTTGAGGGTCGGCTGGAGATCTGGAGCGGAATACGGTGGGGGAGCGTGTGTAATATTGGTTGGCACCCCGACAACGCCCAGGTGGTCTGTAGGGAACTGGCTTACTCGTAAGCATCGTCAAGTGTTCTCGATTAGTCGAATTCTAAATAATACCCTCGCATGCATCGTGGATTGGACCTGTCATACTCTTGCATTATCTAACTTAAACTCATAAAATTGCTTTGTCGAAGCTGCTGCACACCCTAGCATGGTCATAGACTATCCTATACCCTCACATGGTCAAACATTACCTCATACTCTCGAATAGACAAACACTATATCCTATACCCTTGCATGGTCAAACACTATCTAATACCCTCGCGTGGTCAAACACTACCCTATACCCTCGCATGGTCAAACACTACCCCATACTCTCGCATAGTCAAACACTTTCTATACCCACGCATGGTGAAACACTACCCTATACCCTCGCATGGTCAAACACTATCCTATACCCTCGCATGGAAAAACACTACCCTATACCCTCGCATGGCCAAACACTTCATATACCCTCGCATGGTCAAACACTTCCTATACCCTCGCATGGTCAAACACTACCGCATAAGCTCGCACGGTGAAACACTTCCTATACCCTCGCATGGTGAAACGCTTCCTATACCCTCGCATGGTCAAACACTTCCTATACCCTCGCATGGTCAAACCCTTCCTATACCCTCGCATGGTCAAACACTACCCTATACTCTCGCATGGCCAAACACCTCCTATACCCTCGCATGGTCAAACACTTCCTATCCCCTCGCATGGTCAAACAATTCCTTTACCCTCGCATGGTCAAACACTTCCTATACCCTCGCATGTTCAAACAATTCCTATACCCTCGCATGGTCAAACACTTCCTATACCCTTGCATGGTCAAACACTTCCTATACCCTCGCATGGTCGAACACTTCCTATACCCTCGCATGGTCAAACACTCCCCTATACCCTCGCATGGCCAAACACTTCATATGCCCTCGCATGGTCAAACACTTCCTATACCCTCGCATGGTCGAACACTTCCTATACCCTCGCATGGTCAAACACTTCATATACCCTCGCATGGTCAAACACTACCCTATACTCTCGCATGGCCAAACACCTCCTATACCCTCGCATGGTCAAACACTACCCTATACTCTCGCATGGCAAAACACTTCATATACCCTCGCATGGACAAACACTTCATATACCCTCGCATGGTCAAACACTACCCTATACTCTCGCATGGCCAAACACTTCCTATTCCCTCGCATGGTCAAACACTACCCTATACCCTCGCATGGTCAAACACTTCCTATACTCTCGCATGGTCAAACACTACCCTATACTCTCGCATGGCCAAACACTTCATATACCCTCGCATGGTTAAACACTTCCTATACCCTCGCATGGTCAAACACTTCATATTATACCCTCGCATGGTCAAACACTTCCTATACCCTTGCATGGTCAAACACTTCCTATACCCTCGCATGGCCAAACACTTCATATACCCCCGCATGGTCAAACACTTCCTATACCCTCGCATGGCCAAACACTTCATATACCCTCGCATGGACAAACACTTCATATACCCTCGCATGGTCAAACACTTCCTATGCCCTCGCATGGTCAAACACTACCGCATAAGCTCGCACGGTGAAACACGTCCTATACCCTCGCATGGTGAAACGCTTCCTATACCCTCGCATGGTCAAACACCTCCTATACCCTCGCATGGTCAAACACTACCCTATACTCTCGCATGGCAAAACACTTCATATACCCTCGCATGGTCAAACACTACCCTATACCCTCGCATGGTCAAACACTTCCTATACTCTCGCATGGTCAAACACTACCCTATACTCTCGCATGGCCAAACACTTCATATACCCTCGCATGGTTAAACACTTCCTATACCCTCGCATGGTCAAACACTACCGCATAACCTCGCACGGTGAAACACTTCCTATACCCTCGCATGGTGAAACGCTTCCTATACCCTCACATGGTCAAACACTTCCTATACCCTCGCATGGTCAAACACTACCGCATAAGCTCGCACGGTGAAACACGTCCTATACCCTCGCATGGTGAAACGCTTCCTATACTCTCGCATGGTCAAACACTTCCTATACCCTCGCATGGCCAAACACTACCGTATAAGCTCGCACGGTGAAACACTTCCTATACCCTCGCATGGCGAAACGCTTCCTATACCCTCGCATGGTCAAACACTTCCTATACCCTCGCATGGTGAAACACTACCCTATACCCTCGCATGGCCAAACACTTCCTATACCCTCGCATGGTCAAACACTTCCTATACCCTCGCATGGTCAAACACTTCCTATACCCTCGCATGGTCAAACACTTCCTATACCCTCGCATGCATGTCAAACACTACCGTTTAAGCTCGCACGGTGAAACACTTCCTATACCCTCGCATGGTGAAACACTTCCTATACCCGCGCATGGTCAAACACTTCCTATACCCTCGCATGGCCAAACACTTCCTATACCCTCGCATGATGAAACACTACCCTATACCCTCGCATGGTCAAACACTTCCTATACCCTCGCATGGTCAATCACTACCGTATAAGCTCGCACGGTCAAATACTATCCTATACCCTCGCATTGCGAAACAATTCCTATACCCTCGCATGGTGAAGCACTTTCTATACTCTCGCATGGTCAAATACTTCCTATACCCTCGCATGGAGAAACACTATCCTATACCCTCGCATGGTCAAACACTTCCTATACCCTCGCATGGCCAAACACTTCCTATACCCTCGCATGATGAAACACTACCCTATACCCTCACATGGTCAAACACTTCCTATACCCTCGCATGGTCAAACTCTTCCTATACCCTCGCATGGTCAAACACTACCATATACCCTAGCATGGTCAAACACTTCCTATTCCCTCGCATGGCCAAACCCTTCCTATACCCCCGCATGGTCAAACACTTCCTATACCCTCGCATGGGCAAACACTACCATATACTCTCGCATGGCCAAACACTTCCTATACCCTCGCATGATGAAACACTACCCTATACCCTCACATGGTCAAACACTTCCTATACCCTCGCATGGTCAAACCCTTCCTATACCCTCGCATGGTCAAACACTACCATATACCCTAGCATGGTCAAACACTTCCTATTCCCTCGCATGGTCAAACACTTCCTATACCCGCGCATGGTCAAACACTTCCTATACCCTCGCATGGGCAAACACTACCATATACTCTCGCATGGCCAAACACTTCCTATACCCTCGCATGATGAAACACTACCCTATACCCTCACATGGTCAAACACTTCCTATACCCTCGCATGGTCAAACCCTTCCTATACCCTCGCATGGTCAAACACTACCATATACTCTCTCATGGCCAAACACTTCCTATACCCTCGCATGGTCAAACGCTACCATATAACCTCGCATGGTCAAACGCTTCTTATACCCTCGCATGGTCAAACACTTCCTATTCCCTCGCATGGTCAATCACTACCGTATAAGCTCGCACGGTCAAATACTATCCTATACCCTCGCATTGCCAAACAATTCCTATACCCTCGCATGGTGAAGCACTTTCTATACTCTCGCATGGTCAAACACTTCCTATACCCTCGCATGGTCAAACTCTTCCTATACCCTCGCATGGTCAAACACTACCATATACCCTAGCATGGTCAAACACTTCCTATTCCCTCGCATGGTCAAACACTACCGTATAAGCTCGCACGGTGAAACACTTTCAATACCCTCGCATGGTCAAACACTTCCTGTTCTCTCGCATGGCCAAACACTTCATATACCCTCGCATGGTCAAACACTACCCTATACCCTCGCATGGCCAAACACTTCCTATACCCTCGCATGGTCAAACACTACCGAATAAGCTCGCACGGTCAAACACTATCCTATACCCTCCCATTGCGAAACAATTCCTATACCCTCGCATGGTGAAACACTTTCTATACTCTCGCATGCTCAAATCCTTCCTATACCCTCGCATGGTGAAACACTATCCTATACCCTCGCATGGTCAAACACTTCCTATACCCTCGTATGGTCAAACACGTCCTATACCAAGCCTCCATACTCCAGGGGGGTAATGCTCACTTACGTTCTCTGCAGAGGGCGAAAGTGAGCGTAACCCCAGGAGTATCGAGGATGCCATATACCCTCGCATGGTCAAAAACTACTCCATACCCTCGCATGGTCAAAAACTACTCCATACCCTCGCATGATCGAAGCTGTTATATAACTTCGCATGGTATCTACACCTATATGACGGAGACACTAGTTTCGTGATTTTTCGTGGTTTTAGGCCGTATTGATATGATCTATATGGGTTTGGATACGCACTACTGGCATGTACTTTTCGTTAGGGCGATGACAAAGGTTCTTGCTATTATAGAACCAATAAGTCCATCTAGGTTTTGAATAAAAATCAGATCACGAACACGGAACCAAACATTTGACCGAGTTTACTCTTAGAGAAAGGAACACGTTTTGATTGTTTGTGAGGTAGTTTGATGATCGGTGTTCCGTGCGTTGTAGGGGCGTTACATCTGTTGATGGAGAGACTGACTATGGACAGGGGCGTGGCCCCACATGGACGGACGACATCATCTGTAATGGGGATGAGGACGAGTTGGCGAACTGTAACTTCCAGTCTAATCCCGACAGAGATTGTTCCGGCGGTGACATTGTGGGAATACATTGTACGCCTTATGAGGATGGTACATGTTTGTTATGTATTCATGCGAAAACATGGGTCTACTTTAAAATGACGCATTCCCAGCTAACATTCATTAGCACAATGGCGCATTCCCAGCTAACGTTCATTAGCACAATGGCGCATTCCCAGCTAAGGTTCATTAGCACAATGGCGCATTCTCAGCTAACGTTCATTAGCACAATGGCGCATTCCCAGCTCACGTTCATTAGCACAATGGCGCATTCCCACCTAACGTTCATTAGCACAATGGCGCAATCCCAGCTAACGTTCATTAGCACAATGGCGGATTCCCAGCTAACGTTCATTAGCACAATGTCGCATTCCCAGCTAACGTTCATTAGCACAATGTCGCATTCCCAGCTAACGTTCATTAGCAAAATGGCGCATTCCCAGCTAACGTTCATTAGCACAATGGCGCATTCTCTTATAAGTATACAGACCGACTCTAACGTTTGTAGTATCATTATCAGGGTTACAGTCGTATTGTATACTCACGAAGTGGAATAAATAGAATGTAGATTTTGAATAATTCTAAAAGATATTTTTCTCTTTCTTGAACGTCTCTTCTCAAAAAAGTTTCGTTCTATCAACACTTTTTGACTTTTCGACCCTTTGCAATACCATATCTCATACCAAACTGAAAGAGTGCATTCGTTCTCTTATTATGAGAGCTTTAAATTCTGTTCAAGAAAGGCGAACGTCGATATAAATTGTTATGGGTCAGATTTTGTGAAAAAAACATAACAAAAGCCAAAATGAAATATAAACTGAAGACAAAATCGTGAGAAAGATTGAGCTTCTGGTGGACAATACGTGTGTAAGTGTTTGGTGGGAAGGTTTTCCAGCTTATGGGAACACAGTGGCGTAGCAAATCGCTGGGAAAAAATCTACTAGGCCCTAGAAGCAATCTCCCGTGTTCTGGGAACTCCTTCATTAACAAATAAAAGTATTACTTGTTAATTATAGGCACTTAAACGATTATCTCAGGATAACACGCTATAATATGTTCCGTTGGACTGAAATTTTCAAGAAGATTTTTTTAATTTCTTTCCCTTTTTTATGATTGATACGGACGGTCGATATTAATGATAAAAAAGAAATTAATAACAATACATGATTTGAAATTTCAGTCTATGCTTAAGCATACAAGCATACATGTATGCTACGCCACTGAAACAAATAATTCCATATGAAGCTTAATTTTAAAGAGCTTATCAAGACCACAGGGACACGAGAATTTGTTAAAGCAATATTTTTGTCTAAAGTTTTAAAGTAATTGTACATGTTTTAGGGGTTTAATGACAATGACAATGTCACCCTAATGCTGCATTAAGACATATGTACTGTAAACATGTGTTGTGTTACGAAAGCTATAATATACGTACATGTCTGCTGTGTTAGGACAGGTACGCCTGGTGGGTGGACCGTCTGAGTTGGAGGGACGACTAGAGGTGTATCACAATGGCCAGTGGGGAGTCGTCTGTAACCGCAAAGTGGACGAGGACATTGCCACTGTCGTCTGTAGACAATTGGGCTTCAGGTAACATGTCATGTGACTAGCACTGTCGTATGTAGACAACTGGGCTTCCGGTAACATATCACGTGACTAGCAGTGTCTGGGCTTCAGGTAACCTGTAGACAAATGGCTTCAGGTAACCTATCACGTGACTAGCACTGTCGTATGTAGACAACTGGCTTCAGGTAACGTATCACATAACTAGTGCTGTCGTCTGTAGACAAATGACCTTAGGTAACCTATCACGTGACTAGCACTGTCGTATGTAGACAACTGACTTCAGGTAGCGTTTCACATAACTAGTGCTGTCATCTGTAGACAACTGGCTTCAGGTAACGTTACAAATGACTAGTGCTGTCGTCTGTAGACAACTGGGCTTCAGGTAACGTATCACATGACTAGTGCTGTCGTCTGTAGACAACTGGGCTTCAGGTAACATATTACGTGACTAGCACTATCACCTGTAGACATGTCTGCTTCAGGTCACACATCATGATCATGTGACCAAAGTGAAGTGACACACTAGCTTTAGCTTAATATAGCTTAATAAATGATGGGGATAACAGTTTCCTGATGATAATTTTAACTTGTTTCTGAAATTTTGCATATACAGTATGATAATTTCTATACAAATAAGGCTAACAAGGTAAGATTCCTGCTTGTGGTTAATTTACTTTCTTCATAAGAGATATTAGTAACCTGTATCGAAATTCCACAACATTCTTTCAGGGATACATTTTAATGCCAAATCTCACCATATATTTGAAGTATCATATCCATCAATAATCTATATTTACTTATGTAACCTTTTGTAGTGGGGGTTCCCATGCCAGAGCTCATGCCTTTGGATACGGACATAATCCCGTCTGGATGGATAATGTGAGATGCACAGGCAACGAGAGGAAGCTTACTCGGTGTAGACTGTCAGAATTTGTAGAGTTGGGAGACGAGATCTGCTTCAGTTGGGAGGGAATGGGTGTCAGATGTGATCCCTAAATTCCACTACCAGTATAAGTTTACAATCCATAGTTAATGTGTTTTCGTCTTCAATCCATTGAGTCAATGTGTGTCTATCTGTAATCCACGGAGTCAATGTGACTCTGTCTATACTCCATTGAGTCAATGTTTCTATAATCCTTTGAGTCAATGTTTCTTTAATCCATTGCATCAATGTGTTTCTGTCTGTAATCCACGGAGTCAATGTGACTCTCTCTACAATCCATGGAGTCAATGTGACTCTGTCTATACTCCATTGAGTCAATGTTTCTATAATCCATTGAGTCAATGTTTCTATAACCCATTGCATCAATGTGTGTCTCTCTACAATCCATGGAGTCAATGTGACTCTGTCTATACTCCATTGAGTCAATGTTTCTATAATCCATTGAGTCAATGTTTCTATAATCCATTGCATCAATGTGTTTCTGTCTGTAATCCAGGGAGTTCATGTGTTTCTGTCTGTAATCCACTGAGTCAATGTGACTCTCTCTATAATCCATGGAGTCAATGTGACTCTCTGTCTATACTCCATTGAGTCAATGTTTCTATAATCCATTGAGTCAATGTTTCTATAATCCATTGCATCAATGTGTTTCTGTCTGTAATCCAGGGAGTCAATGTGTTTCTGTCTGTAATCTACGGAGTCAATGATCCATTGAGTCAATGTTTCTGAGTCAATGTGACTCTGTCTATACTCCATTGAGTCAATGTTTCTATAATCCATTGAGTCAATGTTTCTATAATCCATTGCATCAATGTGTTTCTGTCTGTAATCCAGGGAGTCCATGTGTTTCTGTCTGTAATCCACGGAGTCAATGTGACTCTCTCTACAATCCATGGAGTCAATATGTCTCTGTCTATAATCCATTGAGTCAATCTGTCTCTGTCTTTAATCTAATGAGTGGATGCTTTTGAGGTATTTTCTCCAGTATATATTGTATTCATTTTTTTATCATGTTCACAAAACAAAGTAAATCAAAAGCTGACTTTATCAAATACTTGTTCTTTTAATGTTTACATTCAACAGAAATAAATGTCATAGCAGGGACTCAAACAGGTTTATATTGAGAAACACAGGAAATGATAAAAATTATAAACAAAATTGTGATCACAGTAAGCCCTCATTCACCTACACGTTACTACTGTAGTAGTATAGGCCTAAAACTGACAATTATTTTAATCTTAATGGAGCGCCACTATTCCGTCTTTGCGTATTGCAGAGTTATCTTCTCTTGAGAGCAGGTATTGATTGTTACGTCATTTGTTTGTGATAGTAACGTAATGAATTTTTGAGAAAACAACGTAATTTTCTCACATGAACCAATGACGTAACAATCAATACCTGTTCTCAAGAGAAGATAACTCTGCAATACGCAAAGACGGAATATAGAATATCAGATCAGTTCAACGGGATCGAGACTTGAAGTTCATGCCAAGGATGTTCTGTCCCTGAAATGAAAATTTAAAACACTTACATTTCAAAATATCACTGTGGGCGATGAGAAAATGTTCTAGGTGATTCACAGATTACAATGTGGGCCAGCATCCTAAGTGAAATAGTTTGTGTGGTTATGACCTTAGTCCGATATGAGAATAATTTCAACTTCACTTGCATGTTGTACAAATGATAAAAAAATAGCATATAACTTAGCATAAAATAAAGGTATATGATCTGGCCCTGAGATCATGAAACCATCACAAGTCTAAACTTGTCTAAGCTTTGACTTAACCAATCACAAATAACATTATAACATCATGAAAAGTGACGTCAAACCTGACTGGCTAAGCAAAAATTAAGTCCAACATTGTTTCATGACTCCAGGGCCTGAATTTATGTCTGCGTCTGTCACATGACAGAGAAAACCAATACACCAACCAGAACTTCTGGCAACATGCATGTTATCACTTTGGTAATCAAAGTCTTAAACCTGCCAGTAAGGAAGTGCATAATACATAAGGATGAAATTTATACATTTTTAGGGAAGTTATTGAAGAGAAACCAATAAACCAATTGACATTGAGTACACTCGTTAATTATACATATATATGCTCATAATGCTTCCAGCCTGCACAGAAAAGTTGTTTTGTTGTTTTTGGATGATTTAGACAATGGTTTTGTGCTAATTCTGTCTTGTATATTCAAATTTCTTAGGCTATAGGACAAGCTAGTAAATCCTTAAATATTGTAATGGTGCCAGCAGGGGGATACTCACAATTAAGCCCCTTCCCTACTTTGGGTTAATCATTTTTCACTAGGGGTGGGGGCTTATTTGCAGATAAATACAATACATAACAAAGACAATCCAACTTAACTTGAGACTGGCCGATATGTATGTTCTTATCGAATTTGGTTGAAATAAAGCCATTATTGGGGAGCAGTTACAGAGAAATAAAGAGTGACACTGCCATTCATAGTTTTCATGATTAATTTGAAAACAATTAAAAATGGTTATTATTTATTAACCATTTTTTGATAAAGACCTATAAGACCGACTGATAAGCTGTGCCCTATAAAACACCTTACCATCTTAAACAGGCCTGTCAGGCCCTCCGAGGTCATACCAGACACCTTCATAGCCTGTAAGACAAAGTTATAGATTAATCTCATTGACCAACACTGAAATATCAACCTCAGAGATGACACCAGGGCTATCATAAAGTGACTATATTTTATAACATTTTACCGCTGAAAAAATCAGGTTTATAATGAAAATAGTTTTTTTTTTCTACAATGAGAACACTTTTTGTGATGAATACACTAAAACGACCAATCAGTTCTGGGCGAGTGAAAAATGACGAACAACGGGTGCTGTCAATTGTGATGTCATTGACGCCCCAATGTTTTTCATGATGTAAAGTCACAATTCAGCATTACTTGTCTTAAATGTTTTCAGGGGATAGATTATCTGTTCATGGAAGTTGATGACTTTATATAAGACAAAATGTAATAAACAGAATTTCCTCCACGTATTCATGACATATCAGAATTGACTACTTTTCCAGGTGGTACATAGATGAAGTATCTGAAGGACGAGGACATTGCCACAATATGGCAATACATTATGTACTAGATTAATTGGAATAAAGATAATTTTGTACCAAGTATCACTAGATTGTTAGAAAGTGATCGTCACTGGAAAAACTTGTGTACATGATCTTTTTAAAAAGTTATGTGTATAGGGTCTAGCCAAAAGAATTACACTTTTTCATCAAGTAACAACATGAGGCCCAAAGGGCCTGCCTCGCTCACCTGGTATTAGTCTTATACTTGTAACCTTAAAAGTGTACCAAGGTCAAACATATTGAAATAGATAAAATAAAGCTACAGGCTCAATATCATAACCTATACCACTTGTGGTTATTCAAAATAATGTTAAAAGATTTAAACACATTTGACCTGTGATCTTGAATATCGGTAAAGTTCATTAATTGGTATAAACTTGGTAGATCTTCATCTGAGCATGCAACTTGCCAAATATCATCACCTTAGGCCTTACAGTTATCCAGAAGAAGTTGCTTGAAATGTTTTTAGCACATTTGATCCTTATACATATACCTTGAATACAGGTGAAGGTCACTCATTTGAACAAATTTAATAACCCTTCTTCTTAACACGCTGTTGGCAAAAGAAATCATTACCCTAGGCCTTTTAGTTATTAAGAAAAAGCCGTAAAGTAAAAAGCCAACAACGGACAAAGGAGAAAGATGGACAACCCACCACGGCATAAGTTAGGTAAGCTAATAATAGTACACTCACCTTTGTGGCACAATCTCCCACTGAGACTAAGTTATCAATTCTGTTGTCAAGGAACTCCCATGTGTCCTGTAGATCAACTGATTTGTCCTGTATCATGTAAATCTCTGTTGATTTGTAAACGCCAGCTAGACTCACACGCTTGGTGTACCAGTTAAACTAGAAATATAATACATACACACATCAGCTAGACCCATACACTAGGTGCACCAGTTAAACTAGAAATATAATACATATACATATCAGCTAGACCCATACACTAGGTGTACCATTTAAACTAGAAATATAATACATACACACATCAGCTAGTCCTACACACTAGGTGTACCAGTTAAACTAGAAATATAATACAAACACACATCAGCTAGACCCATACACTAGGTGTACCCGTTAAACTAGAGGTATAATACATATACACATCAGCTAGACCCATACGCTAGGTGTACCAGTTAAACTAGAAATATAATACATAAACATATCAGCTAGACCCATACACTAGGTGTACCATTTAAACTAGAAATATAATACATACACACATCAGCTAGACCCATATGCTTGTAGATCAACTGATTTGTCCTGTATCATGTAAATCTCTGTTGATTTGTAAACGCCAGCTAGACTCACACGCTTGGTGTACCAGTTAAACTAGAAATATAATACATAAACATATCAGCTAGACCCACACGCTAGGTGTACCAGTTAAACTAGAGATATAATACATACACACATCAGCTAGCCCCATACACTAGGTGTACCAGTTAAACTAGAGATATAATACATATACACATCAGCTAGACCCATACGCTAGGTGTACCAGTTAAACTAGAAATATAATACATATACATATCATCTAGACCCATACACTAGGTGTACTAGTTAAACTAGAAATATAATACATACACACATCAGCTAGACCCATACACTAGGTGTACCAGTTAAACTAGAGATATAATACATATACACATCAGCTAGACCCATACACTAGGTGTACCAGTTAAACTAGAAATATAATACATATACACATCAGCTAGACCCATACACTAGGTGTACCAGTTAAACTAGAAATATAATACATATACACATCAGCTAGACCCATACACTAGGTGTACCAGTTAAACTAGAAATATAATACATATACACATCAGCTAGACCCATACACTAGGTGTACCAGTTAAACTAGAAATATAATACATATACACATCAGCTAGACCCATACACTAGGTGTACCAGTTAAACTAGAAATATAATACATATACACATCAGCTAGACCCATACACTAGGTGTACCAGTTAAACTAGAGATATAATACATATACACATCAGCTAGACCCATACACTAGGTGTACCAGTTAAACTAGAAATATAATACATATACACATCAGCTAGACCCATACACTAGGTGTACCAGTTAAACTAGAGATATAATACATATACACATCAGCTAGACCCATACACTAGGTGTACCAGTTAAACTAGAAATATAATACATATACACATCAGCTAGACCCATACACTAGGTGTACCAGTTAAACTAGAGATATAATACATATACACATCAGCTAGACCCATACACTAGGTGTACCAGTTAAACTAGAAATATAATACATATACACATCAGCTAGACCCATACACTAGGTGTACCAGTTAAACTAGAGATATAATACATATACACATCAGCTAGACCCATACACTAGGTGTACCAGTTAAACTAGAAATATAATACATATACACATCAGCTAGACCCATACACTAGGTGTACCAGTTAAACTAGAGATATAATACATATACACATCAGCTAGACCCATACACTAGGTGTACCAGTTAAACTAGAAATATAATACATATACACATCAGCTAGACCCATACACTAGGTGTACCAGTTAAACTAGAGATATAATACATATACACATCAGCTAGACCCATACACTAGGTGTACCAGTTAAACTAGAAATATAATACATACACACATCAGCTAGACCCATACACTAGGTGTACCAGTTAAACTAGAGATATAATACATATACACATCAGCTAGACCCATACACTAGGTGTACCAGTTAAACTAGAAATATAATACATACACACATCAGCTAGACCCATACACTAGGTGTACCAGTTAAACTAGAGATATAATACATATACACATCAGCTAGACCCATACACTAGGTGTACCAGTTAAACTAGAAATATAATACATACACACATCAGCTAGACCCATACACTAGGTGTACCAGTTAAACTAGAGATATAATACATATACACATCAGCTAGACCCATACACTAGGTGTACCAGTTAAACTAGAAATATAATACATACACACATCAGCTAGACCCATACACTAGGTGTACCAGTTAAACTAGAGATATAATACATATACACATCAGCTAGACCCATACACTAGGTGTACCAGTTAAACTAGAAATATAATACATACACACATCAGCTAGACCCATACACTAGGTGTACCAGTTAAACTAGAGATATAATACATATACACATCAGCTAGACCCATACACTAGGTGTACCAGTTAAACTAGAAATATAATACATACACACATCAGCTAGACCCATACACTAGGTGTACCAGTTAAACTAGAGATATAATACATATACACATCAGCTAGACCCATACACTAGGTGTACCAGTTAAACTAGAAATATAATACATACACACATCAGCTAGACCCATACACTAGGTGTACCAGTTAAACTAGAGATATAATACATATACACATCAGCTAGACCCATACACTAGGTGTACCAGTTAAACTAGAAATATAATACATACACACATCAGCTAGACCCATACACTAGGTGTACCAGTTAAACTAGAGATATAATACATATACACATCAGCTAGACCCATACACTAGGTGTACCAGTTAAACTAGAAATATAATACATACACACATCAGCTAGACCCATACACTAGGTGTACCAGTTAAACTAGAGATATAATACATATACACATCAGCTAGACCCATACACTAGGTGTACCAGTTAAACTAGAAATATAATACATACACACATCAGCTAGACCCATACACTAGGTGTACCAGTTAAACTAGAGATATAATACATATACACATCAGCTAGACCCATACACTAGGTGTACCAGTTAAACTAGAAATATAATACATACACACATCAGCTAGACCCATACACTAGGTGTACCAGTTAAACTAGAGATATAATACATATACACATCAGCTAGACCCATACACTAGGTGTACCAGTTAAACTAGAAATATAATACATACACACATCAGCTAGACCCATACACTAGGTGTACCAGTTAAACTAGAGATATAATACATATACACATCAGCTAGACCCATACACTAGGTGTACCAGTTAAACTAGAAATATAATACATACACACATCAGCTAGACCCATACACTAGGTGTACCAGTTAAACTAGAGATATAATACATATACACATCAGCTAGACCCATACACTAGGTGTACCAGTTAAACTAGAAATATAATACATACACACATCAGCTAGACCCATACACTAGGTGTACCAGTTAAACTAGAGATATAATACATATACACATCAGCTAGACCCATACACTAGGTGTACCAGTTAAACTAGAAATATAATACATACACACATCAGCTAGACCCATACACTAGGTGTACCAGTTAAACTAGAGATATAATACATATACACATCAGCTAGACCCATACACTAGGTGTACCAGTTAAACTAGAAATATAATACATACACACATCAGCTAGACCCATACACTAGGTGTACCAGTTAAACTAGAGATATAATACATATACACATCAGCTAGACCCATACACTAGGTGTACCAGTTAAACTAGAAATATAATACATACACACATCAGCTAGACCCATACACTAGGTGTACCAGTTAAACTAGAGATATAATACATATACACATCAGCTAGACCCATACACTAGGTGTACCAGTTAAACTAGAAATATAATACATACACACATCAGCTAGACCCATACACTAGGTGTACCAGTTAAACTAGAGATATAATACATATACACATCAGCTAGACCCATACACTAGGTGTACCAGTTAAACTAGAAATATAATACATACACACATCAGCTAGACCCATACACTAGGTGTACCAGTTAAACTAGAGATATAATACATATACACATCAGCTAGACCCATACACTAGGTGTACCAGTTAAACTAGAAATATAATACATACACACATCAGCTAGACCCATACACTAGGTGTACCAGTTAAACTAGAGATATAATACATATACACATCAGCTAGACCCATACACTAGGTGTACCAGTTAAACTAGAAATATAATACATACACACATCAGCTAGACCCATACACTAGGTGTACCAGTTAAACTAGAGATATAATACATATACACATCAGCTAGACCCATACACTAGGTGTACCAGTTAAACTAGAAATATAATACATACACACATCAGCTAGACCCATACACTAGGTGTACCAGTTAAACTAGAGATATAATACATATACACATCAGCTAGACCCATACACTAGGTGTACCAGTTAAACTAGAAATATAATACATACACACATCAGCTAGACCCACACGCTAGGTGTACCAGTTAAACTAGAAATATAATATCTAATTAGATACATCATTTCACAAACAGAAGTTCATGTCCAATTAGTCACTGACAATAAATTCATGAAACATGAGATGACAGGCAAATACAAAGGTAACTGAGAAACCTACAAACAATCAACTCTGAGTTTGGTAAACTCTAAAGTAGGACTTACATCATATGACCTGTCTCCAGCATAGTACCAGATGTCATCCGTGAGTTGGAGCAGATTTTCCCAAGCGTACGGGATGTTCTCTGGTAAGGCCTGCAATGCCATAGCCTGAAACATGATGCTCACAAGTCTTTATACTTAGTTTCATCTCCAAATCCATTTCATAGTAACAGGTAAATGTACAGTTCGGTAAGGCCAAGGCATGGCAGTAAAGCTCTTTTTATACGACTGTCAAATTTGACGGTAGTATTATGGTATAGCGTTGTCCGTCCGTCCGGCGTAAACTTTGTTTGTCCGGCAATCTCCTCCTACATTTTTCGACCGATCTATTTGAAACTTGGTATACATTGTAATCATGATATGAAGTTGTCTTTCCCTTAAAAGAATTTTGATTCAACAATTTTCCAAAAGTTATTGCCCTTTGTTCATTTCAGTATTTGAATTTTGTCCGGAGATCTCCTCCTACATTTTTCCACCGATCTCTTTGAAACTTGGTATACATTATAATCATGATAAGAAGTTGTGTCTCCCTTAAAAGAATTTTGATTCGACAATTTTTTCAAAAGTTATAGCCCTTTGTTCATTTCAGTATTTGATTTTTGTCCGGCAATCTCCTCCTACATTTTTCAACAGATCTCTTTGAAACTTGGTATACTTTATAATCATGATATGAAGTTGTGTCTCCCTTAAACAAAAAATGATTCGACGATTTGATTTTTTGTCCGAAGATTTTTCTCCTACATTTTTTATAGCTTATCAGCTAACCACTCTTAGAATGATGCAGATCTTATGTCAATGTAAGAAAGTATATATAACACTATATGGCATTCGACGGGCGTATTTTGTTCCGCCCCGCGGTACTCTTGTTCTTAATAGAAAGGCATACATTTTAGACATTTGTAAATAATAAGTTTACATATTACATATGTACATGTTCAGATAAATTAAAGTAACTAAAAGTATTCTATGAAAGTGGATGTGCCGACCGTCCCTGCTCTTGGCCGTGTTGATTTTCAGATTTATAGGTGTGCTAAATTAAACAAGAGGCCCATGGGCCTTAACGGTCACCTGATATATTTATACAGAGAGTTGATTTTGTTTTTAACATGACCAGAAATATTATTCAAAGTGACAAACAACAATAAAACCACCTTACTCAATATCTAGCATACAGATTTCAGACTGAAAAGGATTTGAAACTAGCACCTCTGATTCTAAACAAGGAAAATGAAGAAATTTTAGCACACTGACTCCTTTGAGCCCCACCCTACAGCCCTTGGGGGTAGGCCCGGCTCAAAATTTTCAAAGTATCAAACTGTCAATTAAAGGTTAAAATTCCAATCAAGTTATTAACACGTAATATTCAAAGTATCATTTGCCATTATAAACCATAATAAATTTTGCCCCCCCCCCCCCTCCTTCCCCAGGGGGTAAACATTAGACCCTAGGGTCATAATCCTTAAGACCCTTCCATCTATCAAGACTATTTGATTCTACCATATCTGGGTTTTGAGAAGGAGATTTTTGAAATTTCAGTCAATTCAACCCTTTTTGGCCCCGCCCCTCAGGCCCCTGGGGACTTAGGACTAAACCGGCAACTATTTTTGTTGACCTTTGTCCATGGAAGGTCCCAGCAAAATTTCGTTGAAATTGGTTCAGGGGTTTTGGAGAAGAAGCCGAAAATGTAAATTGTTTACGGACGCACGACGGACGACGACGGACAAAAGGCGATCGCAATAGGCCACTTGAGACTTTGTCTCAGGTGACCTAAAAACCTAACTATACCTTCATGGCGTTATGTACAAAGACCAATTGTTTGGTAGACAACATTGACAATAACACCGCTGATGAAGTGATATATGATAAGACTTATGGTATGACGTCGACAACGGTGAGTTAATGGTGAGGTGAGATATGAAAGTTTTATTTAAATTCGGTATAGTTACCTTAGAATGATGCAGATCTTATGTCAATGTAAGAAAGTATATATAGCACTATATGGCATTCGACGGGCGTATTTTGTTCCGCCCCGCGGTACTCTTGTTCTTAATAGAAAGGCATACATTTTAGACATTTGTAAATAATAAGTTTACATATTACATATGTACATGTTCAGATAAATTAAAGTAACTAAAAGTATGCTATGAAAGTGGATGTGCCGGCCGTCCCTGCTCTTGGCCGTGTTGACTTTCAGATTTATAGGTGTGCTAAATTAAGCAAGAGGCCCATGGGCCTTAACGGTCACCTAATATATTTATACAGAGAGTTGATTCTGTTTTTAACATGAACAGAAATATTATTCAAAGTGACAAAAAACAATAAAACCTCCTTACTCAATATCTAGCATACAGATTTCAGACTGAAAAGGATTTGAAACTAGCACCTCTGATTCTTAACAAGGAAAATGAAGAAATTTTAGCACACTGACCCCTTTGAGCCCCACCCTACAGCCCTTGGGGGTAGGGCTGGCTCAAAATTTCCAAAGTATCAAACTGTCAATTAAAGGTTATAATTCCAATCAAGTTATTAACACGTAATATTCAAAGTATCATTTGCCATTATAAACCATAATAAATTTTGCCCCCCCCCCCCCTCCTTCCCCAGGGGGTAAACATTAGACCCTAGGGTCATAAACCTTAAGACCCTTCCATCTATGAAGAGTATTTGATTCTACCATATCTGGGTCTTGAAAAGAAGATTTTTGAAATTTTAGTCAATTTGACCCTTTTTGGCGCCGCCCCTCCGGGACCTGGGGGCTTAGAACTAAACCGGCAACTATTTTTGTTGACCTTTGTCCATGGAAGGTCCCTGCAAAATTTCATTGAAATTGGTTCAGGGGTTTTGGAGAAGAAGTCGAAAATGTAAATTGTTTACGGACGCACGACGGACGACGACGGACAAAAGGCGATCGCAATAGGTCACTTGAGACTTTGTCTCAGGTGACCTAAAAACCTAACTATACCTTCATGGCGTTATGGACAAAGACCAATTGTTTGGTTGACAACATTGACAATAACACCGCTGATGAAGTGATATATGATAAGACTTATGGTATGACGTCGACAACGGTGAGTTAATGGTGAGGTGAGATATGAAAGTTTTATTTAAATTCGGTATAGTTACAAACTACAAAACATGAGTGATCCCTATATGTCATCTTTGCATCACAGGCGACACTAAAAATCGATGATCCATGCAGCTTGGATATTACTACAGGCACATTGAAATATAAAATGTATTGGAATATTGTAACAGTCAGTCTAGTGTTGTCAGAGGCACACCCCTAAACACAAAGTCTGCCAGTCGACGTTGTGTAGTGTTTGATTTCTGATAGAATTCACTCCTGACGCCAGGGGCACACATTGTCAAACCCTAAACATGATGGTCAAACCCTATTACATGATGGTCAAACCCTAAACATGATGGTCAAACCCTATTACATGATGGTCAAACCCTCTAAACATGATGGTCAAACCCTATTACATGATGGTCAAACCCTATAAACATGCTGGTATCAAAGTTAGTACCTTCCCATAGATCAAGCTCATCATTGGGCAGATTATCTGTATCAGAATTCAGTAGATTGTAGTTGTGAATAGATCCAAGAAACTCTAGAACATACCCAATTTTAACAGAGTGTACCAAATCAACAGACCATACCCATTCAGCAGAGTTTACCAAGAGTGTACCCAATTGACAAACCGTACTCAACTAACTCATTCACCCCTGAAATTTCATAATGAACTATTCCAACATTTGAATTGGAAGAGTTCAAATGTGTCTTCAGGGGTGAATGAGTTAACAGACCATACCCAATAAACAGTGTACCCAATTAATATGTACCCAATTAACAGAGTGTACTCAATTAACAGGAGAATTTATCTCAGTCACAGTAGACAGTACCCACCTGGTGCCAGTTGTCTTGGTATGGCATTGTCATCCTTAGCCTGGTTTCCACGGCATTGGTAATAAACACTCTTGTTGGTGGTTTCCTGATAGAAATTCATGTTAATGGTCAGATAATGTGGTAAGCCAAACTGAATCAACAGCCACAATAATAATCCATGAAAAAGAGTGTCTGTTTTATTTCCAGTCTCTTTTTATAACATATGTATATATATATGTATTCTAAATAGATGAGGAAGCTGAATATTTAGAAGACTAGAAAATGTATGTTACACATAAATGCCCTTACACTCATGCAAATTAATTCAATTGTTTGAAATTTTGTTCTTAAAATAGTAAAGATGACATTGACCTTGTAATGTCACTTCAAACTTCACCTTTTAGTAAATTTTGATTTGAATCCACATGAAATGACGTAGATAGAGTGGCGACAATGCAATTGTCGACAAATTCTTTTGATAACATTAACAGTGACCTTGGCCTTGGAACCTACAAATAGGAACTCATTTGAAGTATTCTCATATACTTCACCTTTTAATAAAGTTTGATCAAAATCTGTTGGCAAATGAAGTAGCGAGAGTGATGTCAATAAATTTGGACCTGATATGACGAATATTAATAATACTGTATGCCCCCCTCCCCAACCCAACCCAACTATAAATAGCAGGGGCATAACATTTCTGCCGATAGTGTTATACTTTCTAGACATGTGATCATACAGACAGATCTTTCTATGCTGCCCCTCTACTTTATCCGTACTCTACCATCATCCTCTCCGCTCTATACTTACCCCTCCCCCTCATCCAGACTTTCCTCTCCGCTCTATACTTACCACTCCCCCTCATCCCGACTTTCAACTCCGCTCTATACTTACCGCTCCCCCTCATCCCGACTTTCCACTCTGCTCTATACTTACTGCTCCCCCTCATCCCGACTTTCCACTCTGCTCTATACTTACCGCTCACCCTCATCCTAACTTTCCTCTCCGCTTTATACTTACCGCTCCCCCTCATCCTGACTTTCCACTCCGCACTATACTTACAGCTCCCCCTCATCCTGACTTTCCTCTCCGCTCTATACTTACCACTCCCCCTCCTCCCGACTTTCCTCTCCGCTCTATACTTACCGTTCCCCCTCATCCTGACTTTCCACTCTGCTCTATACTTACCGCTCCCCCTCATCCTGACTTTCCTCTCCGCGCTATACTTACCGTTCCCCCTCATCCTGACTTTCCACTCTGCTCTATACTTACCGCTCCCCCTCATCCTGACTTTCCTCTCCGCGCTATACTTACCGTTCCCCCTCATCCTGACTTTCCACTCTGCTCTATACTTACCGCTCCCCCTCATCCTGACTTTCCTCTCCGCGCTATACTTACCGTTCCCCCTCATCCTGACTTTCCACTCTGCTCTATACTTACCGCTCCCCCTCATCCTGACTTTCCTCTCCGCGCTATACTTACCGCTCCCCCTCATCCTGACTTTCCTCGTCACTCTATCCTTTCCGCTCCCCCTCACTCTGACTTTCCTCTCCACTCTATACTTACCGTTCCCCCTCATCCCGACTTTCCACTCCGCTCTATACTTACTGCTCCCCCTCATCCCGACTTTCCACCTCCTCTTTTAGTTTGGCTGCAAGCTCCTTGTTACAGTTCTGGTAAAAAAAAGATGCCAGGTGAGCCCCTCCCCGAGGGAACATCCCATGGGCCACTGAGGGCAGACCTTCAGCCGCTGCACCTAGAACAGAATATGGGCAAATTTTGAGGAAACAGAAACAGGCTCTCTCAGGATCACACATGTGTCAGAATTAGAAAAGACCCTACTGCTACCTGTGACCTTTAATATAATTCAAGGTCATTCATTTTAACAAACTTGGAAGCCCTTCATCCTAGCATGCTACTGGCTAAATATCAACATCTGGGACCTAGCTACGTCAAGACAAGACATTCTCAATGAGATCCTACTTTTGTCAAGAATCATAATAGGGCTAAAAACTACCTGTGTCAAAAGGGAAGACTTTATTTACCTGCATCATTATGAAAATGTCAGAATGAGAGTCTATCTTGGTCAGAATCAGAATGAGAGCCTACCTGCAGCTAATGCATCCTTTGACCAGCCATGTATAGGTATGAACGCCATTGAAGCAGTCAGTATCCTGTGTTTGATATCAGCCTCAGTCTGACTCTCCTCTGGTTCACCTTGATGATCATCTTCCAAGGTCGTGTTGTATGGTTCACTGGAACATTCATGGCAAATTAACTATTCAAGAATGATTGTATTCAAATGCCATAACTTTTCAATAACACAACAAGAACAAGCCATTCGGATTGATATAAGTCTCGCCTATGCCAGCTTTGACCATTCAATACACATATCAGAGAAACTAACTCAAACGCAAGAACTTAATGCTGATGGAGATAGTGACAAAGTCAATGGACCATGAAAAGTAGGTCGCATCTAGCATTTGATGCATGGGTGAGATGTACTTCCTAAGATGTATCTATGGTTCAAGTTTGGTTGGTCTAGCACTTATACTTTCAGTAAAACTAAGTTAAACGCAAAAACTTATGTTGACGCTGTCGTCGCCGGAAAAGCAACACCTTAGTCTCGCTTCCACTTTGTGGCGGCGAGACAAAAACCACGACTTCTCCTACTCGTTAATGACCTAACAATAACAGCCTTCGCCATAACTTTACATGAACATTTATACAGGTATTAACCAAAGTTTTTTTAACATTCATGAGAGTATAAAACTAATGCATATTGATGTATCAAACCAATGTGCATTTGTACAAGCATGAACATGAAGAAACTCAATTTAATATGCATACAATATACTTACATTCCAAATTTATTGTTTCCCGTACAAATGGTCAACGTACATATGTATATTGAGTATTTTGTATTATTTTTGGTGTATGGAAATTTCTGTATTGTACGTGAAAATGACATTTCAGGATCAGCTCAACAACATCCACATGTCTACCGGTATGCTTCTAACGATAGTCTCCTGTTATGTGGGGTGGGAGAAGCATCAAAATAACACTGATTAATAATGGCATTCATCGCTGTATAGATGTAATTCTTCTGGTAAAGTGACTTAGTATGTAAATTACGTACAACTTGAATTATTAACACCAAAACTGCTCAATTATCTTAATTTCATGTAATTCTAACAGAAGTTCATATAAAATACTCATCTGATATAAAATATGCAGCACCAGTGTTGCGATGCTTAGTCAAGTTGTTTATCTTGAATACACTGTGCCTCCCTATACTGCCAACATTAATATTTTAGTGCTTTGAATATTGCTGTTACTTAATTATGCTAATGCGCTGAATGAAGTTTTTGCATGTGCATTACCGTCTTTTGCATACATTGTGGTTGCACCAGTTAATCAATATGCTTATCAGTTCAAATTTGAGGATAATGTGTTAATATTTGACAGTGCAGAAATAAGTGTGTTTACAGTATTCGTCGTGTAAATTTGGCATTATAAAGAGGTTAGGGGATACGTTTGAATACCGAGGGAGACATATGAAGGAAATGTTTAGAACAAATGAGAAGACAGTCGTGTTGACAGTCAGCGACGTTGCGAATGAAACATGAGGTGTTATATCAAGGTGTTACTGTATGTAACAGAAAAAAATCACAGATGATTGTTCTCACTCGTTTCCATTATCAAAAGTTTCACGTCCGTCTTCCTGACTAAAGGATTGGCCCTCAGTGCTGTTACCAGGTGTCTCCTGTGTAGACAGGTATCGTGAGTTTATCACTCTCAGCCGTCGGAACACTGGAATAAACAATAACACCATACTCACACAGGTCAATCTAGTGCTAACACGGTATACTCACAAAGGTCAATCTTGTCCCAAAACCATAAGATCAATCTAGCCCCCGCACGTCCAATACATATAATGTACTGGTTGATACAGAGTAATACATATAATGTACTGGTAGATAAAGAGTAATAGATTTAATGTCAAATCATAAATTTTCGTGGGACATTAATTTTGTTTATTTTGTGGATAACAAAAATTTACTAAAATAAATCCCCAAAAACATAAATTTGGTATGAAATTTTAACCCCACGAAAATAAATGATTCTACAGTAATCTCAATGTGTGGGAGTCTCAATCAAGTCCAGAACATCAATAGCTCCTCCACTGACCAATATGCTCATGTCTTCATATATGTGTTGTGAAATATATAACATTTTCCTTTATAAAAACAGATAAATTATCTTATGTGAAAAATTTAACTGGGCGAGGACAGCATGTTTTGTAACCTTCTGAATCCCCTGCAATTTCCCCCTATCACTTGAAAGCCGAAAGTTCAGTGACATTTGTTCAACCATTTCCTAATTTTTAATATAAAACAGTTGTAGAACAGTAAGTTTTAAGGTGGTTGATCAGGTACTTTACTCTTTGTAGCAATTCTCTCTCTAGATCTGCAGACCTTAGATGACCTAAGCTGTTAAAAGGACGTTAAACAAAATAAGACCAACACCATTCTTTCTCTGGAGAAGGCATACTACATCAACATTTCTGGAGATCTCAGTGATTGGCATTGTATGGTGTTATATTCACATTGTGACGTTGTCAAAATTATTAGTGACTTTTTACCTTCCTTAACGGGGGACTGTGCCTTCTACATTTGGAAAATATTGTAGTGTTGTAATAAAATTGGTAGAATATAATGCATATTTTCACACAACATGACAATCAGAATGTTTGTTTTATTGTACTACATTTGATAAAAAGCTCAAACTTGTTTGTTAGTGAATAAATAAATACATCACAGACATTTTTAACTGTTTATTGATAACGACATTGTGTTAGATATCACTGTGATACACCGGAGAAAAACTTTAAACACATCAGTGTTTCCTGGGCTGTGTTTGATTTTAATATGATATGATGGCAGATCTAGAGATGCAAACATCCTGGATGGCTTTGATTTGGATTCTCCTGTTTGTTTTCGACATATGCCATCTTTCACATTTCATATTTTGTCTATTCCAGATACAGCACGGAAATAGACTAGTGATTAAAGTCTGCAGATACAGTGTGTATAATCATTTGACAGAACAGAAAACAACCAAAATTTTCAATTTCAATTTCACAACATTTGTATTTATTTCAATATATGACTTATAAGAGAACAGTTCTACAAATGTGTGAAATAAGACAAGTTTCATAATAAGTTTGTTTACAAATTATAACAGAAAATCATGCAGAACAAATAAATTACTCTTCGAATGAGTAAAAATGAATCCTTCCTGGCTGTTCTACAGTAAGAACTGTAGTGTGGAACTACAAACTGACTACCAGAATGAGTAGAAAATAACGATTCACTGAATATTTTTTGACAGAAATTATAAAAGACAACATCTTCAGATGCTACCTTTTCTCTATTCCCCCATATTCGATACTCCAAAGATAGTGCTCACATTTGCTTCCGGACCCCAGGAATATGTCATAGCACAATTGAAGGCAAGGGCTCTAGCTATTTGAATAGTCCCAGGTAAAAAAAACACCTGACTAATCGCTAGCTAGGCGGACAGTTGTTCTTTTAAGATTACAGAGGATCGACACCAGACTTCAAAGCCAGTCAATGTTACCCTTACACCTCTGTTACACCTTCGAGAGGTTCTTTTGATGTACATCAAAGGATTGCACAGTGAGCCTTCGATTTTGCTATTTTTCAATTTCTTTTTTTTCCCCAAATGCAACAGATAGCATATAGGAGTTACAATATACATGTACATACAAGTAAATATTACAATCCATTTATGTAAGATGGCGGAGAACATAGAGTAAAATACAAGATGACATCATAGCAATGTTGTCAACATACAAAAGAAAATATATAATCATTGTCAGTGGCACAAAGCTATGACATAGTCAAGGGGTGCAGAGAGCAAACGTGAGTGTAACCTATGGAGTACATTTTTGTATCGAAGATGCTATTTGATCCCCATGCATAGATGAATGGCTCTGTTTCTCCCTATACATCACCCAGGATAGGAATCATTGCGTAGACTGGCTGTAGTGCATAAATATTGCTACCTTAAACAGTCAGAAAATAATACTTAATTTGCACATTTTTTCAATATCAACATACATTTGTACTTGCCAACCTTTTAAAATTTCCATGGGGGAGATTACACATACACCCTAGGGCAATAGTGACTTTTAAATTGCATCTTTTGAGCTGTTCTTTCAGATGAAATACTTAGATCTTAGAAAATAGGAATAGTTTAGCATATTCACTAGTTGAAAATGCTCAATGTTAGGGTCCAAAATAGGGAGTTGACAAGTATGTATCAATAGTGTCTACCTATCATATGTAGGTATGGAATATAAGGAAATTCCTAATGTCTTGGCAGAAAATATTCTTCTGTTGTGCGACACTATGGGTTTACCCAATAGTTAACTTAATTAATTAATGTGATTAATTTATGTTAGATTCATCCTATATTTGGATTGTAAGTTGTGCGCTAGTCAAGGCCAGTAATGTGTCAGGTGACAGTAGTCTAAAGGGTATATGTAATACGTAGAGTAATTATAGTCACATATGTATGTACCAAATGTCTATGGTGACAGGTTTATAGGTATGACGACAGATGATGGCTGTAGGCAATGAGATAACATATGTACTGAAAAACGTATTTAACGGGATGCATCCCATATTCAGAGGGTCAGGCATCAGCCATGAGAAGGACAGGTCAATTTGGACCCAGGTTCAGACAGACAGAGTATGGGGAGTGTGGCCATGGTTTGGCACAGGCCTAGTTACTTAGCACGAAGTCAGAGACACAACGTAAAGTATAACCATATGTATATGAAATGTTGTAACCACCTGTACCTGTACTTGTAATGAGATTGTTGATAAACGTCTATGAATAAACAATACTATTATCAACTGTTACGTGTGTTTACGGCTGCTGTGTTACAGTTGACCAAAATGACAACTTAAGTTACATGTAAAGATGACACATGTCACATACACGAATACTGACGTTTTAAGACAACAAGAATTCCATGTAAGTAGATGTGCCGACACCATAACTTATAGACCAATAGCTGTTAGAATTACCCAAATCCAATATCTAATGAGAATGGGGTATTTATGAAACCGTTGTTTTGGTATTCACATCCTCATGCCTAAAAACCAAATACTATGTTTATTTTCCATATTCTGACAAGTGACAGATTTTCTTTTAGATTGGTTTATTACATAATTACATATATAGGATCTTAAATGAGTTTTCTTTTCATATGAGATTTTATGAAACAAATCTTGCAAAAATAAAAACTTCTAGACGAGTTTCATAAAAACTCGTATGAAATGAACAAAATTAAGACACTTTTTATCACACAACTCAGAAACTTACATTTTGACAGGTTTTAAAGCCAAAATGTAGAGGGCTTACTTAATCAAACAGAGACAGCCATTTTGTTGCACCATTCACAATTTATGACGTCATATCATTGTCCATATTATGACGTCACAATCGATTTCTGACTGGCACAGCCAATGAAAAACGCTCCAGGGTATATTACACTAGTGACATATGTAAAACTATTACACAGGCAAATTCACTGGATAACAGGCCAATTACAAGTATGTGATAAAAGAGGGTACCTGGCATGTGAAAAATTATATTTTGCTTAAAAATTTCATCCAAATATTGAAATTTCAGTTAAATACTCATCAACATCTAAAATTGAAATTAATCCCTGAACTTTTCCATTGCTCTGTTTTAGTACTAGATGCACAGTTTTTTAATATCACATATCTAACATTTAAGACTGGGTGTGTTTCTTGGTCCGACATCAAATAAATTTGAAACAGAAACGAACAACAGGATTAATGTTGTTGTAGGGTTTGTGTTGTCCAGTTTAAGGCAAATATTAGATAGTTTCGACCTGAGTGTCAGTTTTTGAAGCCTTCAGCTGGACATCTGCTAGCTCTACAATTCTACTGAGCAGACTATCAATCAGGTCAAATGTGTTGATTGCTGATTCTACAATCTGTATCTGCTGACTGCGTGGGACCTTAGGCATGGGCATTCCTGCCACGCTGATGTTGACACCTAGCTCCATTCCTTTATCTACTGATGCTTTCCCTTCCTTAAAGTTCTCTAATTCTAATTTGTAATGACTCTTTGAAAAATCTAGGGCAAGTCTCAGAGGAGCGAAGAAGTCTTTCTCCAGGTCCTCATAGTACGACCATAACCCTGTTCTGTTGGCCGAGAGAGGATCCCGGAGAACTAGGTATCGAATCAAATTTAGTGCAGGAATGACACGGTCTGATGATTCCAGTAGATCAGACTCTGCTCCTTCTTCAAGTTGTGCCACAAACTTTAACATCCTTTTAAGGTTTAAACCAAGGAATTCTGTGTCTGGGTTTTCTTGTTTCAATGCAGTGTCTATCTCGTCTTTCACTAGCTGAATGCTGTACCCAATCACCCCTGCATGTTTACATGTGTTAAAAATCATCTCGTATATGTGAACACGGGCTGGCAGTGTGAACATTTTAATGTAGGTAGAAAACATCTGAACCGCCTGTCCCCTGGTCTCCTTTACAGGACAACGGATCATGACTTGGATGAGACAGTTCAGGGCCTTTGTGTAGTTAGGGTTGTCTAGGTCCTCCACCGTGAATGTGGTTGGAGTTATTCCACGGATAAGGACACCAATGAGACTTACACCCTTACTGACAATCAGGGACTCCTGTTTCTGAAACAGCAGTAACACAAACTGTAAATTGAACTCAAGAATGTACTTGTGGGTGTAAATGGCAGGGAAGTGTTCCTGCCCTAACCCCTCCACCAGCAACAGATAAGACAGGCAGGCCAGGCTGGGCAGGGGTATCAGACCTTCATCCTTGCACTCCGCCCAGTTATCCACAATATCTGTCTCATCATCCTCCCCCTCCTTCTTCTTGTCAACAGTCCTTTTATTTTTCAGCTTTGACAGTCGTATATCTTCCAGGCAATCTGTGATTGTCTTGAAAAAGTTAGGACAAAGTTCACAAAGAAGCTTCATGGTTTTTTCTACACACTCCCGGGCATATCCTTTAGCTTTCCTTTCCTGCTCCTTTTCACAGAAGGCCAGATCCAGAAAGATTAGAGGATGGTTAAGCAACAAAAGGAGATATCTCCTTAACATCAGTATCTGGTGCTTGTCTTTCTGTCTATTTACATTTGGGTCATTCAGGGACACTTCTAATACAAAAGGTTCCAGAAAGGCCAAGTAGCCTAGCAACACATCAGTGATTCGTTGGACTGCAGGATCCAGTTCCAGTAGCTTGTTTTCCTCCCCCTCCAACTCATGGTCGTCTGGTTCTGGCAGACTTTTAACATGTGCGTGGATTGTGGACAAGGCAATGTCCAGAGAGTGGTATCTCTTGGAGGGCAGCTTCAGGAGAGTCTGCTGTATGCCATCTAGAAGAGCTTTCCACTTGACATCATCGATGAAGGTGTCTGCCTGCTCCAGCAATGCTAACAGCAGTTCTTTTGCATTCCCCGTCCTGATCAGATAGTTCAGACATCTCTGACAAGAATCAAAGAACACAGTATACTTTTCATAATTTTCAGCTGTTAGGTGCTTGGTAAGTTCTGTGGCAACCTCCCAGTATATAGACTGGTCAGACAACTTTTCCTCTAGGATAAGGGTTTTCAAACCTTTCGAGTCATAGAATTTCAGACTTTCTTTGATGAGACACAGTGTTTCCTCTGCAGCCTTTGCCTGGTCATCGATACAAACAGGACTATCCATCATGTCCTCACTCTCTGCCATTTTGTTTTTCAATCCCTTCTAATCAGTAAGTTGCATCCTCAATATATTTTCACACTGCAAGAAGAAATGAAAGAACCTTGCTGGATGCGATATTTACAGTGAACATATTTGTATCAATACAAGAAAAGAAATAATTTTAATCACATGTGCATACAAAGCTATTACTGAAGCCCATTACAATGAAAGTATGTTATTTTGATTATAAAAGGTGTTTTTTTGTCTTCAATTTTCAGTTCATTCTATTAATTTTCTTTCAATAAAAAAAGTTGGAAATCCCTTAAGATTTCAGTTTTAAGAAACTGAAAGCAAAACATAGAAGAATGTTTGTAAATATATATAAACGCATCTCAGCAAAATTGTTTCATCTCAATATTTTACTTAACATATATTATGATTTCCTGCTTGGACTAATTAAGATACTAAAACATCATCATACTGCTCTTTGTGAAACAAAATTCAAGCTGATCCTTAAAAATTTGCTTGAGGACATTGTTACATGTCAACATCAGAAACAAGAAAGCGACGAAATAAACAAAATATAATATAATCAACAACAGTTTACCCGAGCGTAAAATTTCTGCGGGAATAGATCAGGATTCGAACCCTGGACTTAAATTGTTATACATGTACTATCGCATAAACTGATAGAGCTACCTGGTCAACAGAAGTGTCCTGGCTCGACGTTAACTGTGCTGTATACAGCTATAGGCAATTGGAAGTAAGGGGAGGTAACTGTAAATAGGAGTTGGACAGGGTCCTTAACAACTCCTTTAACATCAAATATCATGTCAAACAGCATATTGTATCACAAAACAGAACTTGAGTAATTTTTCCCTTAATCTTGTTCACACTATGGGGTTGTTTTGCCCTATTTCCAGTTGCTAATGGTTGTTTCACTCTAATTTGTATGAATTTTTTATTTATACTTATATTCATTCCAATCATTTGCATCAAATATCACCCAACTTAGGCCTTCATTAGCCTTTTAATTTCACAAATAATTTTTTTTAAAGTTACAAATATATTGAATGCATCACAGTTTAACTTTATACAAAAACAATTTATGCATCAAACATATATGTCGCAATGTTTCAAGATGGACTGACCCTCTATCAAGCCCTTGTGGGCTAAGGAGACAGTACCCAACTTGGATCACCAAACCATCATTTTATAAAATCATTGGAAAATCTGAGGAGTAATTATATTCATTTATAGTTGTATCAAAAGAAGGATATCAATGGGTGTTCTTACAATCGAAATTAGCACCCGGGGCTCACTTGAGATATTTATAGAACGCTCTGAAGTCACCAATCAGCGTCTCCGTTTTTTCGCGAATGTTGGGACCCAAATCGGATCAAAACTTGAACGTTTGCAGTATCTTACGCTTCAAATGAATATTTTTTTGTCAGCATATTAACATTTTATGATGACCTTTAAAGTTTATGTGACAAAAAGTATTTCTATAATGTGAATTTATCATTATAGTCCAAAACTTAATGCATAGTTGTCGCATGCACCATTTTTTAAAAACGTAATCAAATCACTGACATTTGAGTTTGAATTACATTTTTCTTGTGCTATTTGAACTTAAAAACAAATCATCTGTAGACAAAAAATGGTGCGTGGCTATCTATTCTAAGATTACATCATTGTTATAACTGATTTGCCGACACATTTATTGATTTATAAGTAATTTTGGAAAAAGTGATCCGATTTGGGTACTGATCCGATTTGGGTACTGCCACCTTACAATATACACACTGATTAAATTTAATGTTGTTAATGATTAAACAATCCGATCACAGGAGTCTGACGTTTAATTAATATATGTTTAACAGTCTATATATAAAAAAATACCCCGTATACTATAAAAAAAAACATACGGGGCATTTTTTTATATATATAGACTGTTATACATATATTAATTAAACGTCAGACTCCTGTGGATCCGATTGACCATACCAGGTCCAGTACACTCTGCCGATTGAGCTATATAGCTATAAAGACCTATATAGCTATATACACCTATAAATTATAGCTGTATTGAGCTATATTTTCTCAGATTTCAAATTTCATTAAATTAAAGCGAAGTCGCATAAAACAATAAGGTTAATGGTAATGTTCACTACAAAAAGCATACAGTTAGATGTTTATTTTCATTTTTCATAAATGTAAAATTTCCGATTTCTTTACATCATTTTTTTAAAAAAAGAATACTTATATTTAATGTCTTTTGTTATCAACCTTATGATACAATCTTCTTTTAAATGCAACTTTGTTCCATTTTCCTTAAAAAAGAAAATCACTTGAAAATAGCTCAAAAGACCTATTTCAGATAGGTCAATAGAGCTATTATAGGTCTTTACAGCTATATAGCTCAATCGGCAGAGTGTACTGGACCTGCATACATGATTATAATAAGAAGACTATCTGCCAAACACTTGAAAACTTATTTACCATTCGAATATTTCGGAAAATTATTCGCGAAAGGTTAGGATTTATTATGAATTTGGATTTATTGTCCTTCTTTATGCCAAATTATGGTGCAGGGGCTCCATCAATAGTGATGATAATCATTATGCCCTTTGATTGTTGATTCACTCACTCTCCTTCTTTTTTTAAAGAGTGTCGATAGCATTTTACAAAGAATTTAACTGACAGGTAAACCCTGCTTTTTTCACATTTTCTGTTACTGTCCATTACATTGTTACCTTATTCCAGGGTGGTTATAAACTTATATATAATTTAGTAACTGTTACAAGGTGTTTTTCTCAGTATTTCATCACTTAACATGATGTCACAAAAACGTACAAATGCAAACGTGCGAACTTAAGTTTTTTACATTAACCGATAACAATTTAGTATTTTTAGACTTAAATGTCAACAACTAGCACTGAATCACTTACATAAACTCGAAATTACAGCCCGGCATCTTCCGCACGGTGCAGCCATTTTTCTAAATCAGTTTGTAGTGTATGAGCATGAAAAGTAACGAGAATCCCCGAAAACTTAGTAGAGGTTAATCGAAATACTGGCGCGTTCGTATACAAATTATTTCGCGCCATAAGTTAGATACGACACCGTTCTTCTTCTTCTTCTGTAATTTGCGACAGAACTCAGGTATATGAGTGTGATTGTCGCAATGCAGTTGTCAGTTGAGGTGGTATTTGGGTAATGAAAAATTAAATGTAAAGCAAAAACAAACCTTGTTTAGAGACAATGCATGGTAAACAAGTTTCGGACAAAAATGTAAACAACGATTCGGACGACGAGAGTGATCTCCCTTCTACCGCTAAATTTTCGAAATTACCATCTGCTAAGAACTCTTAATCACTTCCGATGTTTTAAACAAATGGGACTACATTTTTTACATTTAAATGCCCGACCCATTTTTCCTAAAATCAGTGAACTCCAAATAGTAGCTAACCATTCCAGAGCAGCGATTTTATCTATAACCGAAACCTGGCTGGTTAGCTCAGTGACTAACTCTGAAATTAACATTGAGGGATATAAAGTAGTCAGAAAAGACAGGAAAAGGACAGGGGGCGGAGTTTGCATACCATCTGGCGTTTACAACTCTGAATCTGGACGATAATGAATCGGATGAAACTCTTTTTATCGAAATGCACTTGCCTAAAACCAAACCCATCATTGTTGGCACCTGCTACAGACCACCGAAACAATCTGATTTTATTGAACAGTTTGAAAAAATATTGCTGCATCTAAGAGCAGACTGCGAAATTATTATTCTTAGAGACTTCAATATTTGCTGCCTTGATAAGCAAGGACCGTTATATCAATCTTATTCCAAGGTTTTGAAATTGTTCAATTATAACCAAATTATTATGCATGCTACACGGTTAACAGAAACCAGCAAATCACTCATTGATCACATTATCTGTAACAATAAAGAACGCATTAGTCAGTCAGGTGTTATCCCTATTGGTATCAGTGACCATTTATTTAACATACTGTACCAGAAAAACCAGCAAAGGTGTTTTTAACAGGGACAATAATGTAACTATACGTTCAACCAAAAACTATGACAAAAATGTATTTGTTAAGAAATTAGCTGAATCCAACTGGGAAGATTTTTTTAATGGTAAAGAGGTAAACGAGTCATGAACCACTTTTTGTAATACATTTATGATGGTACTTGATGAAGTTGCACCTGTGAAAGAGGTTCGCAATAAACAAAGAACAGAACCATGCATTGATGTCTGCTGAAATTTTGGATCTTATCAAGCAGAGAGATTTATTTTTACTTACATTTAAAAAGTCAGAATAAACTGTAGATTACAAAACTTTCTGCTATTACAGAAATTTAGTTCAAAGGAATTGTAAAAAAGCCAAGGTTGATTATTTTAATGAACAAATATCTGAAAATAAGAACAACTCTAGAAATCTATGGAATTTTTTTAAAAAACTTGGCTATGAAAATGATACAAAATCTGATGCAAAAGTCGTACTTAACATAAACAACAAAAAATGCCATGATGTATTTTCTATTGCCAATTATTTTAACTTATATTTTACAACTATTGCTGCTAAACTTGTGGAAAGACTGCCAAGCTGTAAGGGAATTTACAATACTACTTCTTGTGTATTTAGAGGCTTTTACTCAAAGAGAAAACCCAGTAAAGTTAAGTTTCATTTGAAACATATTAGTGAATCATTTGTGTATAAAGAACTTTGCAATCTTAAAACTGCTAAAAGTACATGCCTGGATGGCATCCCTGCTCGCTTTCTTAAAGATGCAGCATCAATATTAAAAATTCCAATTACTTTTCTGATAAATACATCTATATCTGAGGGTCAAGTCCCTGAAGCAATGAAAATGGCAAAAGTAAAACCTCTATTCAAAAAATGTGACAGATTAAAGGCTGAAAACTATCGACCAGTCAGTATTCTCTGCATTGTAAAAATTTGAGAAGGCAGTATGCAAACAACTGGAAACATACCTTATCTCGAATAATTTATTATATGAACACCAATCAGGATTTAGAACATCTCATTCAACTGATTCTTGCCTCATCCATCTTGTAGACTATATTAAATCCCAGACAGCTAAAGGTCTTTTTACAGGCATGGTACTTTTAGATTTACAAAAAGCATTCGATACAGTTGACCATGATATTCTTTGTGAACAACTTAAATGTATGGGTATTGAGTCTATTGCATGGTTTAAATCCTATCTCATGCAAAGAAAACAAGTTGTTCATGTTAACAAAACAAATTCCAACACTGAAGAGGTAAACTGTGTGGTACCCCAGGGTATTATACTAGGCCCACTTTTATCTTTAACGTATGTTAATGACATGCAGATAAGTATCGACTCTGAGTGCAAACTCCTACTATATGCAGATGATAGTGCTAAATTTTTTTTACACAAAGACCCAAACATAATATCGGATAAATTATCAAAAACACTGGAATCCTGCCACGATTGTCTTGTAGATAATAAACTTTCACTTCATCTTGGGAAAACAGAAAGTGTCCTTTTTGGTCCTAAAGGAAAATTGAGAAATTGAACTTCCAATTGTTTTAATATTAAATGCAATGGACATGCTATTGAGTCCAAACCACATGTAAAATATTTGGGTGTAATCTTAGACCAGTTTCTTTCAGGACAACATATTGTGAACAATGCAATACAGAAAATTAATCAGAGACTATTTTTTTATACCGAACCAGAAAAAGTCTATCTCTGTCATCAAGAAAAACACTCTGCTCGGCACTTATCCAATGTCATTTTGACTATGCTTGCTCATCTTGGTACGAGGGTATATCCAAAAATCTTAAACACAAACTTCAAGTTACACAAAACAAGGTTGTTCGTTTTATTTTGGATTTAGATTGAAGGAAAAGAATAACTTTTGCAGAACTGGAAAAATTAAATATGTTGAATGTAAGTAATAGAGTGTCTCAACTGAGATTAAACCACGTTTTTAAAATATTTCATGAAAAATGTCCAGCTTATATGAAGGAAGGTTTTGAAAGGAACAACAAGAGGTTTACAAGATCAAGCCAATATAATTTTTATATATATAATATAAGTGGGGTAGAGTCCACATCTTTTTCTTATAATGCAATAAAGAACTGGAATGCATTACCAGAAAATATTAAGGCAACCAAGAACTTACATAGGTTCAAATTCTGGCCAAACAACATTTGACATCAAACTTTAGATCAGAACAAAAATGTGATTTTGTGAAAGGGTAATGGTGAGACTTCAGTGATATACTCTATTACTTCTTAATTCAAATATACATTTGACTTAAATCCTATTTCCATTCCATTTTTCATGTTGTGTCAATTTTTTATTAGTATAAGTTATATACCAGTACATATACCTACATATAATCAATTATATACATTTCGAATACACTATTTCTGGCTCTGTAAGGGAGAGAGTTCCTAAAGGTGGACAGAGTTAATATGACCATCACCGAATCAGAACTTTTTCCAAATACAGCTCAGTCGGAGTGTATTTTACTATATAATAGGTAAATTATCTTCAAACTATTATTATCCCCCCATCCCCCCGTACGTTAATGTCTGAGAGTATGGTCGGTAGGGATTGGCCCAACCACCAGCCCTTTGGCAGGTAACATTTTAAGTTAATACTATATTATCTTTTATTGTTAAAATTCCAATATATTGTTACTCTCTTCATATTTTATATCATTCCATTACCAGCATTATTTTATTGATTATAGCCTATGGCACATGTAACATTTTATATCTATTTTTTATAAAAGAAGTGTCTTAAGAGTCTTATCAAATTATCAATATATACTATATAATTATGTAACTATTTTATGAATGGAATTGATTTATTTAGATCTAAGGGACCCCATTGGAATTAAGCCACAATGTGGCTTTATGGGTCATCCAAGGTAAAGGCCTAAATTAATCTAATCCAAACCAGTTTTAACACCTGACTGACTTCTAATCTTATGGCATGAATAACTTATTTAAGATGATCTCATTCTGTGATAATATATATATATTTATGTCCAATCTGCAAAATGTGATAGAAGTGTATTATTTGCCTTTTACCTGAATAAATATTATTATTATTATTATTAAGTTCAATGAATGGGTAGTAGCCATAACACATATATCAGGGAAGAGGGAGAGGGGAATAAAAATAGAATTGGGAAGGGATTATTGAAGTCTTGATTGACAAAGTTCAAGTATATTGCTCAAAATCTTAAATACAATTGCAAAACGGAACGGTTGTTCTTATTTATGTTTTCGAAAAATGCCAAAGAAAAGAGGCCCATGCTAAAATACCACCACGAGGTTATATTGGAAGGCACAGCAGCAGCTAGGTGCCAGATTGTGTAATAGATAGGGAAAATACTAAAATTCATTAATAATTTAACTTATAACGTGAAATGAAGTGAACAGCCGACCAGCACGACGATTCAAAATGGCGGACATCCCTCCATGCGAGACCTACTCTGTGTCGTGTCCTAAGATAGCACAACATAAATTGGCATCATAAGGTTCAAGCTACATCGTTTTAAGATATTTTGACTTTTGGACATGACATCGCTAGCGAAGGAAAAGCTCCAGTGAAAATAGCTGCACGACATATTCGGAACGCGTCTTTTCTAAATGATGAACAATCGCAATAAAACTTGTCAAAAATATATCTAAATATTCCGATATTCCCAGAATCAACATTGTATGCTGTACGAAAAAATCCATCATGGCGTCCAATCAAACCGCGGGAAACCAAATTTGAGCAGTAGACTGATGCAATTTGACTTTCTACCCTCATGAGTCAGAACAAAAAAGACCTCTCCGCTCAACAGAGAAAATTTTCACATCACACAGATCAGTCACAAAACCGATTCTTATCTCCGACGGTTAAGGTTTCATCCTTAGGAACGCCTTCCTACATAATAACCCAAAACGAGAGATTCCAAAGTGAAATTTGGTGCACCTCCGGAGCTAACTCAGAACTTCTGCTAGGAGTTCTGAGATAACGTATCCACAATAGCATCAAGAGGAAAAGACATATATTACAGTATATTTCTGGGCAGGAACCTGCTATTTCACCGACAAGAAAAATCGTAAGCTACAGCTCAAATGTTGGGTCAACAGCGCAGTAGAGTGTGTCAAAAGATCTCTCAGAGAGGTAAGTCGAACAGTCAACAGTTTTGAGGGACCAAGAGTAAAATTTATTGAATGCCCACAATATTCTATAGCAACATGGAATAGGTCAAAATGTTTCACAACAGATGACGACTTGGACAAAGAACAAGACCATGAATTAAACAGACAAATCTCAGAACTTGATAATATTATCAGATTGGAAAATGTATGGTGTAAATTAAGACTACAAAACAAGAACAATTTATCTACAGAAGCCCGCACAGTGACCTAGAAAACTCAACAAACTTGCTAATCAAAATTAAAGAAGCCTGTGACAGATCGAATCAAGTCATTATTATGGGTGATTTCAACTACAAGTTCAAGCATTGGGACAGAACCCAATGCATTCATCACCTGAGTAAACGTTCAACAATATAGGCAAAAGTGAGGTCTTTCCAAGTAAGGCGCTAGGAAAGAAAAGGGTAGTTAGAAGTAGAAAAACATATATAGATCCAAAAGATTGCAGTGTGTGCAGCAGATTTATTTTGGTCGTTTTTGTGTTTCGAAGAAGAGGACACAAAAGCAAAACCCCAATTCTGCAGGGGTTCCACATGTGTCGCCTCTTATGATACATGCAGGTGTATTCTTTTCTTGATCCCCGCCCTGCTGTGGATAGGAGGACACCCCGACACTACGTGTTACCCTGTGGATGGGGATCAATATTTGCATCTGATCAAAATCTGTAGATAACAGGATACTCGACACTACGTGTTACCCTGTGGAAGGGGATCACTATTTGGATTTGATTAAGATCTGTGGATAAGAGGACACCCCGACACTACATGTTACTCCGGTATCGGCGATTTATATTTAGGTCTGATTTAATTACGTCAATAAGGAGACATCCCGACACTACGTGTTACTCTATGGACGGGGATCAATATTTGGATCTAATCTAAATCTGTGGATCCAACACTACCTGTTACTCTGTGGATGGTATTTCAGTGGGATAGCACTATAAATTCGGCAACAGATCCGCGCTATCACAAGGCGGCAAATAAACAAACATACACTGTCTCCGACACACATAAACACATGCAGGCATAAACAACACACATGGAAATACGTCCTTAAATTGTCTAAGCTGTTACTAAGATGCCAAATCCTGTACATTGATTCCCGTCCACAGAGTAACACATAGTGTCTGGGTATCTCCTTAACGTCGGACGCAAATAAATTCACCGTCAACAGAGTAAAAACGTAGTGTAAGTTGTTCCTCTTTACAACATAGTTACATCAAACGCAAATATTGATCGCTGCCGAGAGATAACGATCAGAGACACTGAAGTCCAACACTAACATGTTACGCGGGGTTGTCCCCTTATCATAAGTGTTACATCAAACAAGTATTTGGTATCTTTCCAGTGATAACGAGTTTTATATTTATCACAGATTTATCACATTCTTTATAATATCACGTTATTCTAGCACTGGCTGCCTCGATAAACTTCATAGTGTGATTTTAATGTTATCTTTTAACACACGTAAACTATAAATATTTGCTCACTTTTTAAAGGATGTACAGTTTTTGCAGTACGAGTTCTTCAACATATACAGCACTCACTACTTAGAAGAACGCAAATAAGGCGAACCCAATAAATAATTTTCAAACCATACTTTTAATTATACTTTATAATACGTCAAATATCAAAAGTAATTTTCAGAATTGCTTTAGTTGATAATCGGGAGTTTACATAACAGCATAAAATAATTATGATTTCAGACAATATCGGAATCGAATTTAGACAAGCAGAACAAGAAGAGACAGGAAATGATCAACCATAAAAAGAAAAGTAATCATGACAAAACATCCATGATTTGTTTTGTTTTGTTTTTATATTGTTTAACAGAGAAGGTCATTTAAGGACGTGCCCCCATGTGGGTTGTGTAAGCATGCATGAGTGTATGTGTTCCAGAGAAAGGATATGTTGGTGTATTTGTGCCTCCTTGTGATATCGCGAATCTGATGACGACTGTATAAAACATCTTTGCATATTGGCTGTATCTACGAAAACTAGGATAATGTTTCAAAATTTGTCAACTTAAATACAGTTTTAAAGCATTATTGACTTTTTTCCATGCTAGAGCAAAGCAAATTTTAATTTAGGATATAACCACCAAACCACGATGTCTTTCTCAATTAATTGATATTCAGTGTTTTATTTTGTGTCATTCAGGGTCAGGGATTAATGTTCTTGCGCCAGCCAAGGCAATATGAAGACAGATGCCTAAGGTGATGATATCACTGAAAGAACGTGAAAGTACCAAGTATTGCAATGTGGACAGCAGCAGAAAAAAATGTTTTATTAAATGTTCCCTAAGCAGATTGTTGGCAGTTATATTGATGTAGATGGTCATGTGGCAGTGGAAGTTGGCTCTACACTCAAGGTTACGCTACCCTCTTTGACTTACGATAATCATGAAGAAAACAACTTTTTCTTTTCATCTAAGTTTGAAAACACAATGCACTCATTCACGTTGACAGCGTTTTCTACTCGATCGAACAATATCTCTCTATTTTTGTACAGATTAGCTCGTAGTATAAGGATGTGAAGACTTCATTGTTAGGCTTTCTACACAGACGACAACATCAACTTCTTTGTCGGAAGAGTAACAACATTTTCCCCATTTCAGTTTCCCTCGCAGACGCAAAAGCTTTTTGTTTACCTTATTGCATCAGTAGATTTACTCCTTGGAAAAAAATGAATCTGAGAGTATATGTCTTAATCCGGCGAACCGCGCCATTGTCGATCGTAATCTTCAGTTATAAAACGTTTCAGAAACGACTCCAACATGATTTTGGAGGTAAGAATCCGTTGAAAATGAAAGTAATAACGAAAGAAACGGTTCAAAAGGAAAATAAAAATAAAAATAAATCCCCCTACAGCATCGGAGTTGGTTTATTCCTTATCTTTTGTATTGGGGACAATAAGATACAATTGCAGTACCCTACTACCTGTGTATCATAAAAGGCTACTTATGTGGCCCCTGTAGAATCGGGGGATTCCTTAGTGTCTTCTACATAGAGGAAATAAAATAGACTAAAATTGGCCTGCTGCCCCCATTGTAACACTTGGGATACTTTTATTCCTGCCTTCGTTCTTATCTATCTACTTTCTCCTTTTTTTCTTTCCGGTGGTGTCTCCCTAGGCACCCGTCCTCAGATGACTGGCTGCAGGGAGGACGCTCAGCCACTGAACTCAGTCACATTGTGAAGGGGTGACATCGTTTTTCTCTTACCTGAATAGGTGGATCCCCACTTTCATCGGTGTGAGAGTAATATAATCTTTCATCCACTCTTGCGTGAGACAGGGGGATCTGAACCCGAGGGGGAAGTTTCTTAAAAGGATTCCCAGTCATTAAAATTGCATGACGTCACGTCAACAATACACTGAGCCTGTAATGTCAACATGCCATTATATAATCATATATAACATGATCAACAAGATAATAAAAAAAATCATTCACCTCTCCTGTTTGGCAACTGAAGAACCCATTGGGTGAAGATTCTCCTATCTCACCCCGAAAGTGGATATTCTATGAATCCAGTTACAGCTGCATAGATCAGACTCTTTATCCACCCACAACAACATAACATCGGCCCTACACTGTTATTCTTCTGTATAATTCCATGGATTTCCACCAAGAGAATAACCGAGTAATTTCATTGGTTGAGTGTAGACACTAATTTAATGGAAACAATAAAAGTAGATTGTCAGATGGCCTATCATGTGTATAAAGCATAATCGTTGTGTTTATAAATATATACTGTTTTATAAATATTTATGATAATAATTTAAAAGAAACAAAAAAAGTAGATTATCAGACGGCCTATCATCTGAATGAAGCATCTCATGTGAGCGTCAAGTCAATATTCAGAGCAACCGGCCTTTACCACGAATTGAAGTAAACTACGTGATATGTGTATACTTGACATGTGACTGAACTACCTGTAACTTGAGCATGGGCTACTGATTATCTGGTGTATATAAGTCCACTGTGTTAGTTAGTCCTCTAGGTCCACCATGATGAGGGTACACACACTGGTGCTAAGTGTCCTGACAATAATCGCATTGTCACAGTGTTCACAGATCCGCTATGACGGGTAAGATAATAAGTTTGTACAATATATATAACAAGATGAAATAAATTCATATAATACATTCAACTGTATTTAGGCTATATCTAATTGTGATATTTATTATATCATCACGCGTTGTTGTTTTATATGCTCTGGAATCACTGTTACGGTTTGTAAACCCTGCTGTGTTTTTACCGGGTAAAGCTATTTTGCAGTATTTTGTTTAGAAATTAGTGTGTTGGTACATGTTTGGCGGTCTGCTAGTACGTTCGAGTCATATCGTTCATGTTCTCAACTTTGCTGAACCTTCAAACACCGCCAAAGTACACAAATATGAAAAGATTTACATCGTATATAAAATGTGAACTCAACATCACTCTTGTTTTAATTTATTTGTATTATTTTGCAGCATATCATTTAAAGTCATTTTTTGCCAACAATCCTAAAGAAAAATGAAAAACATTTAAACCAGATAGATAAATGGTAAAGATGCACTTAGGTAACTTTCCGAGGTGTCAATACTGGACATATGTAATATGCATTGTAAAATTGGACATAACGCAAACTACGTCAACCCGTAATAACATGTCTATAATGTATCTTTTTTCAAATCTGCAAGATGTTTTTTGCATTTTGTGAATTGTATCAAATTGCAACTTTGTGCAGACATAAATGCACAATGGGGCCCACGATTGTTGAATCGCACGATTTGTGCGCACGATGGTTTTTGTGCGTTGTGCTGTCACACATTGTTTAAAATTTACTCGCCACGTTTCAAAAGTAAGCTAGCTTAAGAAAAATTCGAGATATATAACGATGGTTATATTTTCTGGTAGTGATCGTGTATCCCCTAATATTAGTCAAAATATGAAGGCGTCTCTTTCAGAGTATAGTGACGCCTGTTCATGTGCCTGCTTCATCATTACAGCATTTAGTATTCTATTTTAAAAACCTCGTGCAGGAAATATTAACTTGTAATAAAAAAGTGGATAATACCTATTTATGACAAATGATCACATTTTTGCAGTTGGTACTATGGTATAAGATACTCAACACATGATTAAAAAATATCCCGTTTTGGGTACAGTGACGTTACATTGTATCTAAAGGTAAAGATCAATTAAATATAAATACTTGTATATTAATGTTACAGACGGTTTCTAACGAGCTGTGCAAAGATGTTATTTCATAAAATTTATCACGCACTTGCTTTATATTGACACGGTAAATTACGAAATGTTTGATAAAGAGAGGTCGACCGCATGCCTGACAATTAGGCTAATCTTATATTCGTAAAATGTAAATGTGCATATTATACACTGATGTCAGATAAAACGGGGATCAGAATATAAGGTGAATATAGGGAATTCCGTGTATAGGGAAATCTTTGTACAGGGTAAGAATTGTTGAGAAAAAACTTTGCACAAGAAATTTTTGTATAGTTAATCTTTATATAAGGAACTATTAACAGGGAAACCTTCGAAGAGGATAATCATTGCATAGAGATATCTTTGTACAGGAAATTCTTGTATAGGGGACTTTTTATGGAGGAAAATCGTTGTAAATCTTTGCATAGTGACATCATTGTGTTATTGTACAGGAAAGTGATTTTATGGCATGATCAATCTGCATTGAATATTACGTGGGCGGCTGTAGGTTACCACAGGAGGCGACTTAAATGGGGCATCATGCAGCATCGTGTATTTTCCTATGTGTCTTCTGCTTAGGGAAGATCGAGGAAACCAAAGTTGATTTCAACCCCGATTGTAACACTTGTACCCAAGAAAGCGTTCCTATTTAATCACCCAAACCTCATGTATCTCTATTGGTTGGTTTGTTAGATGTATAGGGTTTAACGCCCAATAAACAGCCAAGGTCAATTAAGGACGGACCTCCATGTGTGTTGTGTACGTTAAAGAAGCATATTGGAAGGTGATCATATATTCACAATTACATGAGTTGGTGGATTCATACTACTGATAATTGTGAGATGGTTAAATACATTTTGTCACAAAACCAGTCATGTTATCAGATACATTTTTATCTTTGTCAGAATTGTGATAATAAGCGTTGATATCATAGTAGTCTAGTAAACCAGGTCGATTTCGCTTAACCCGTTTGAAACGGTTAAGGTGACTAAGGGTTATTTCGCGATAAATGAACGTACTTGGAACGGAACAGTGTCGATCATTTAGACAGAGCTAAAAGGCTGTATGAAAAATGTGGTGTTTTGGCCACGTATGCTTATGGGCGAATTGGTATAGTTATTAGGAGTTTAAGCATATTGCACACTGTTCGATTCACTATGAAAGTGAAATACATGTAATAAGGGCCTGCTTAGCGTACAGCTCTTTACAAAAATCCTCAACGAGAAGACATAGGCTCCCGATTTCAATGACGTTTCAGAGGAAACTCAAATCTGTAGGTCACGTGTCTCATTGACTCGTTTCTAAAGGACAGGATAGATTTGTAAGGACTTAAATGGCTAAAAAACCGTTCTACCAAGACTGCTATACGTAACAATGTTGAACGACTTTTTTCATTGTTAATGTAGCTACAAGGTGGTGAGGGTTGTTCCACAGAAGGTTGAGCACTTGTTGGCCCTCAAAGCATTGCAGGGACAGCAGGGTCATGACAGGGTAAGTCAGATATTCCTCTATGCATCATATGAATATGAACATTATATGGAACATTGTGTTTTTTTATCCGTCCTGTATTCAACCATTCTCGAGTGACACTTAGAAATCAGCTGATTAACCAAAATATAACCCATGACCATTTTAATATAAACACATTACTTCATGGATGTCATGAATGTGATGAAGAAATCAATGCATTTGTACTACAATGTATATCAGAGTACATAATCAGGTCTAAAAGATTTGTTTAATCATAACCATATCTGGTACGGTGGGGACATGGAGATACACTATATGAAATATGAATTGTTTATATGTTTGTTTGATGATTTCAATGACTGTACATGTAACATACCGAAGTTGTAAGGAGAAGGCTTATATAGGCTTTGCCTGATGCCCTATCCCTTTGCATATTTGTTTGCAATAAACTTTGTTGAAATGAATATGAAATGGAATATGACAAAATATGAATGGATGAAATATTAAAATAACAGCAAACAAGTCAAGATATAATAAGTACAATTTGATCAAACTATCGCGGCTTTTATTTGTTTGAGAACATCAGGATTTTCACTTGGGAAACAAGGTAAGGAAGGTTTGTAGGTCGATGAAGAGAGTAAAAATAAATTAAACATTTAACTTTACCGTACTGCCGTTTCGTCATTTACTCTACTAACGTCAACAGGTTTTATTGTTTTCTCTCACTTTTATTTCTATTTGCAAATAGTCTTTTGACCATATGCTGTTTATAATGCAGGTTGACTTCTGGATTGAGCCTCGTCAGGTCGGCGTACCTGTGGACCTGAGCCTATCCCCAGCGGTATTCCAGCATTTGTTTTCTTCCTTCACTCTGTGGGGAATGCATCCCGTGGTCATTCTAAACAACGTTCAGGAGACGATAGATGCCCAGAGACCCGCCCCTATTGAGGCAGAGGCTGACTTCAATTACGAAGATTATCATGAACTTAGCGAGGTATAATGTTTTCCTGTCTGTTGTTTTTATTAACATTTCGTCTCCATTGTAACCACTCTACTAAAATAACATCTGCTCTTTTCGTCATTGAAATCCTCTTTTATGATTGGCTGGTTTTTACGGTATACATTCACAGTTATGAGGAGTATTGCCTTGCAGAACAAAAGAGTTTGCACAGAAACATTTCTTTTCATACTGAACAAACCCTTTTGTACGGTATATCGACAGATAGTGTTTTGTTTTGACTTTGCGCGTTATTCGTTTCGCCTATGCTGGTAAACGTCATACAGCAGGACGTTAATATAAAACACAAGATTATTATTTAAGTGTTTCCTCTCCGACTTTTATCCTGTTTAATGAGATATCTTTGTTTCTGATTTAAATATATTACCGAAATTATATTAACGTCAAGGAAATATCTAAAATAGTTAAGAGATATGGTCAGGGCGTTCCAATATAAAGTCTCATGCTTGTTTATTGTAGTTAACGTTTGCTGTTTTGCAGGTTGTTTCCTCGAATATACAAATGCTGTTATGTAGAGTTTACTATATCGAGTTATAATTAAGTCCCCCCAAACGAATATTTATTTTCTTCTTCTTCCGGTTCTTCCGCCATAAAAGTTTCTGACACATTTTTAAAAAACTATTCGACGGAAATTAATGAAACTTTACACAAGTGTTCATCATGGTAAGGGAGTGTGCAAATTACCTTTCATTTTCCGATCGGTAAACCAAGATGGCCGCCACGGCCTCTGATTGGTCGAAATTAAATATTGGTCGATTTTGCTCAAATTTGGTATGCAAGTGTATTATTGTATCTTTACGACTATGGGAGCAGTTCGGGGGCCTTCTGTAATGGTCCCACATTACAATTAGTACTTGTTGAATGCTTATAATGCAACAGAAAATCGTAATTCGAACTATGATATTGGAATTCCTGGTTTATGATGGTTTTCAAACTAAACCAAATTTAATAATATTTTTGTTGCGTTTGGTCGCAAGATTTCAGGACGTTTAAAGGCATTAATACTTGAACAAGCTGTGACCTTCTGGCAAACTTGTTTTTTGTACACATACTAGGCTGAGTTTAGTGAAGAGCTAATCGTGGCAAGTAATATAAAATGCAATTTGATGAAGACTTTTGACAAGTTTTATGGTCGCTGTCATAATCTCATAATGAACTATGCTATATTTTCTATATGTCATATGAAGGTCGATGTTTTTGATTGTGCGCATTAGTGTGCATTGTTGTTTTCATGTCACCTATCCTTTTTTCGATATGATGACGCAATAAATCAGAGAGGCCTCAAAGACTCGCACGATCAGGTATTAAACAGACCTACTCGACTTCGATTTGATATTGCCAACATTTTACACCTTTGAGTAACTACGCTTCACTGGTCATTTGTCTGATGAAGATGACGGAGTACGTTTCGTACTTGTCACCGAAACATCACAAATAGACATTTCACTGGTTGTGATACCTTTAATTTTCGTTTTCCTTTATAAGATTGAGTTGTCACTAATCATTGTGTTTATAATTCATTCCTATAATAAATTTCCTTTTGTAAGATCGAAGCATGGATGAAGAACATCACTGATGTTTACAGCGATAAAGCTTCATTGTTCGAAATAACGAAATCCTACGAGGGTCGAACCATCAGGGGCATCAAGGTAATGTTCTCTTAATCTGTCACCGCATCCTACATATTCTACATATATGACAAAGTGCAACGCAGTTAGTTATATCAATTAACATTCGGACTTTATTTTAAGGATTATAACGCGGTTTTATTCAAAGTCTTTAACAATGGTAGTTTCTACTCCTGCTTAACGCTCAGCAAGTTAGGAGTGGGACGACTGGTTCGCCCGTTGTCAGTATAATGTGACCGGGTGGGGCGTCCTGCTGGGTGTCTTCGGCAGTATGTTTCAGTGGGGTAGCACTATAAAGTCGGCATCAGTTCCGCGCTATCACAAGGAGACAAACACGAACATATCGCAGCCTCCCAAAATACACACACATACACTACACGCATGCATCTTGCACACAGGGGAGGCCGTCCTTAAATGACCTTAGCTGTTAATAGGACGTTAAACAAAATCAAACAAACAAACAAACAAATTCTTCAAATACATATTCTATTCTCTGTAATGTTGATTGTCAATGTAATCATCATAACATAATTCGTAAATCAGCAAAACTTGTGTTTACCAGGGAGCCTAACCTACACAATCACTGATACGATTGGTTGAGGATGGGGTCGGCTGTTTAAATGCCAAAGATAGTTATTAAGAATTATGATTGTTCATGGAAAACGAGTCCTGCTTCAATTTCAACAGATTTTATTGACTTTATATATGTCAATTGGATTGGACATCAGGCCAGGCCTATTTAAGTCCTTTCCAAACTTATTTACAAACATTACATATATTTTGTCATAACAATCCAATTAAACAGTGCAGGGGAGGTAACTCCAATTTAGCTTGTGAAATGAACATTTTTCAACTTTTATTCAATCATTTTCTGTTTATGTTTTGGATATTATTAACAATTAAATAAATCATGTACATTTGTTGACATAAAATCCAAAGGATACAGGCCCAAAAGTTATTGTGTATAAACACATTGGCCATCCACCCACTGGATATATAGGATAAGTTACCAAGAAATAAGCATTTTGTAAAATTGCAGAATATGATATGGATTCATATAGGAAAATGTAGTTATTATTATCTATTCTTGAAGTATACAGATATTGGAGTTAAGTCCTGCTTCCTGAACTGGTCAGTAAGAATATGAATAATCTTTAGCTATCCGGTACATCGTACATAGTATTTCATTGAAGTAGCATTCAATATCGGCATCCGATCCGTGATAACCCAAGGAGGTTAACATATCAACATACCGCCTCAGTCATACACACATACATTATACACATGGGATACGGCCTTAAATTCATTTCGCTCTGGACAGGACACTTCATCCTAAATACACAACCAATGAACTCAATATGTTTTAATGTACAGTTATTGCGTTAAATTTCAATTTAATTCAAATATTTTTTTTTCAAAATTAACGTTTCTGATTCTAATGATGATACATTTTGAATTTCAATCTTTTTTGACTAAAAATATCGTTACAATTTTGCAACGGTTTAATTATAACAAAAGTACAGTCATGAAGTTAATCTAAGTGGTAAATCTAAATGTAGATCAGCAGCAAGAGTAGCCCTACTCCCAGGCCGGCATTCTGGATGGAAGGCGGTATCCACGGACGGGAGTGGATATCACCAGCTACTGTTATTTACATGACGGGGCAGGTAAGTGTTTAGCTTTCTCCGACACGTTATGAAATTGCGCCAAGCAAATTATGTCCACATTTTGTACATGGTGCCAAACAATTTCTGTCAACGTTTTATATGTGTGACTCATAGTCGACAACATTAATACATGACGCAAGACTGATATCCGGCAACTGTTATAGATGGCGTTGCAGGTTTTTATCAACGTCTTTAACATGCCATGACATATACATGTACATAGAAAAGAGTAAGCTCTGCCCGAGACTGATGTCTATCACTGTTCCATACATGGCGCCAAACAGACATCATTTCAGAATATATTATTGTACTGATCTTATGTACAAAAGGAATTGGGCAGCAGGTATAGCCTAAATAAGCCCTCTCCTTACAAAACATAACAGTATACACATATCATATCAATGTTACTTTTACAGATCTTTATTTAAGTATTAAAATAAGATATTATTTGTACTTTGAATTTGATTTGACAATACATATTTCAAATATCGCAATTGTTGTAAGAGAGATTATTTTACAAAGCTATTTGAGAATCTAATAAAAACGTCTGGTGTCTTTAATGTAATTCTGAACCGTCTCCACAATATTTATATTCATATTTTCGTCTCGTGATTGAAAACCATAAATAAAAGTTTGGGTATTGAGTGGAATAGCATCACTCATCGCTGACAGAAAGTTAAGTAATATTAGTGTTTGGTAAGTATAAAAAGAACGCTGCAGGAAAAAACGATCACGATCTTCGAAGACATCTGTTCATGTTTTAATCGCTATACAGATATCGGACAACGTTTTATATATTGTCAATAGACTATTATCTGACAACGTTTATTCATAGCACGACTGATATCCGTTTGTTGTTCATATAGTATAAAAGTTCAATGAGGTCCAAATATCATCATGGATCGAACATTAATAGGAAATAAATGCCATGTATATTATAATCTATGATCTGCAGAGTCTGACAAATCACGAGGCGCGTTTGCAGATAGTACTGTTGGAGCAAATAACAATATAATGTTCAATGCCTGTTTTTGTAAATGTGGTAAGAACTCTTCAAAGTAATTGGCCATCATTTCGTTATTGGAACAATTAATATATCTTGTCATAGTGTTGGTAAACGTCATACTTTATAGTTAGGAGATAAATATAACTTACCTTTTTGATGCAGATGCTGGACGAATACGATAAAGATGCTGATATGAAGGAATTTGTAGACAGCTATGACTGGTATATACTCCCGGTTTTCAATGTGGACGGCTATGATCGTACCTGGAATGGGGTACAGTTGTAAATATATTTACTGCTTTATGGAAACGAACCTGGAATGGGGTACTGTTATAAATATATTTACTGCTTTATGGAAACGAACCTGGAATAGGTTACCGTTATAAATATATTTACTGCTTTATTGAAACGAACCTTGAATGGGGTACTGTTATAAATATATTTACTGCTTTATTGAAACGAACCTTGAATGGGGTACTGTAATAAATATATTTACTGCTTTATGGAAACGAACCTGGAATAGGGTACTGTTATAAATATATTTACTGCTCTACGGTAACGAACCTGGAATGGGGTACTGTTATAAATATATTTACTGCTTTATGAAAACGAACCTGGAATGGGGTACTGTTATAAATATATTTACTTCTCTATGGTAACGAACCTGGGATGGGGTACTGTTATAAATATATTTACTGCTCTATGGTAACGAACCTGGGATGGAGTATTGTTATCAATATATTTACTGCTCTATGGTAACGAACCTGGAAGGGGGTACTGTTATAAATATATTTTCTGCTCTATGGTAACGAACCTGGGATGGGGTACCGTTATAAATATATTTACTGCTTTATGGTAACGAACCTGGAATAGGGCAGTGTCATATATGTAAATACTGCTTTATGGTAACGAACCTGGAATGGGGTACAAATAATTCTTTTTGTTGATACAACCTTTCAGAGTTCTATTTACATTTAGCATATCATGGATGATGTTGAAAAGTGGTTAAATCACAAGTGTTTACTTATATAATTTTAATGACTGTGCAATGATAAAATTATTATAGGACCGGATGTGGAGGAAGACTGTGTCCAAACACGGGATATGTATAGGTGTTGATCCAAACCGGAACTGGGATTTCCATTGGTGTGGTAAGTCCGTGGTATAAGATGACAAAATCGTTTCGATTTGTATGTATTTGTACTTAAGTAATGAAAAATATACCTTTCGTTACCGATATGGGACAAGTAACACATCTCTCTCCCTCGACCTAAGGATGGCAACGCAAAAACACTTAAGTCGAGTATTTGCACGTGTTCACAATAGATTAAATGATTGACAGCTTGACAAAGTGTTTCTGTTTTGACGCTACATAAGTTCAAACATCTAGAAAAGCTACGTTACGACGACGTTGACATGATAATGGTAGGTAATATTGCGCTAAAAGGAACTACTTTTACATTATCTTTTGCAATTTAACTGCCAAAAAAATTTCCAATTGGTTATTCATTCTCCCATTTAATCGGTATATTGTACTATAAAGGCCTGTATGTACATAACAATGAGCATTTTTGAGAAGACTACATCTGACATATAATTTAACAGGGAAAATAATATTACAAGGTTGGCCTTCACCCTCAAGGAAGTGTGCATGAATAATATATATCTATACCGTTCTCATTCGGGCCAAACAGTTCCTTAGTTTGTTCACCCCTGCAGGTCGGGGATCAAGAAAATAATACACCTGCTGTTACCCACTGCATTACCGTAAGAAATCCCCTACAGAATTGGGGATTTGCTTTAGAGTCCCTATTTTGGGGCACAAAAGCGATCAAATATAATCTGCTGCACTTATTGCGATATTTGGGATCTATATATTTCTATCTCCTTCTAACTGTCTTTCTTTCCCTAGCACCTTGCTTGGCAACACCACAATTTTGGCTTGAAAGCTGAACGCTCGCCCATGTGAGGAAGACAATGGGCTCTGTCCCCAGGCAAAGACATACCAAAGTCCTTTAACATGGTAGTAATTTTTCTTTGCTTAGCGTTCAGCATTTAGGGGAATAGCAACAACTGGTTCACTCATTGTCAGTATAATGTGAACGTGCGGGGTGCTGTGCTGGGTGCCTTCGGCACGGTATTTCAGTGGGAGAGCACTATAAAGTCGGCATCAGATCCGCGCTATTACAAGGAGGCAATTACACCTACATATCAATGATCAAATCGATATTTTTATTCAGAATATGTCGCCTTTTTATTGACAGAGAATGGAGCTAGCAAAGATCCGTGTTCAGACCTTTATTGCGGCCCATCTGCATTCTCCGAGGTAGAGGTCAAAGGAGTTGCGACTTATATCGAGGGTATCAAAGAGAACCTCAAAGGTTTTATCGACTTCCACAGCTTTGCCGAGATTTGGATGACTCCTTGGGGATACACAACGGAACTGCCTAAGGATTTCAAGGAACTGGTATGTTTGACGTTTTACCAAGTCTAATTTCCCAGGTACTTTTCTCAGTTAATGATGTCGCTTGTTATGTTTTGGTTTCTCCTCCATGTTTATACGCCCGTCAAACATTGTGACGGGATATATTATAGTATCGGAAGAGTTTGACCGTCCACACTTTGGTTTCCGCATCATAACTTGCTTTAGCATCGTTCGATTTTGATGAAACTAAACGATATACAGAGACTGAGTCTAAATCGCTTAAAGAGCAAAATCCACGCATAATTAATAAGCGTTATTGTATTTTGATTGTTCAACGTCTTCATTTTGGTTATGCAATGGTAAGACTTTCGATATTGAGAAAACTGTGCAAGTCTTAAAAATATGCACAAACCGAGGCTAAGTGCAAAGTTAGGGAACAAATGCAGGCATAATTGATTAGCATACTGCGCTATGATAGTTTGGCGGTTTCTGCACAATAGTGACAATTACGCGACATCTACCAGTAATTAATTAACAATCAGGAATATTTTGGTTTAAATGGAATAAGATGAATCGAATATTTGCAAAAAAGGGGAAATTCCTAATTCTATATTCATGGTTTGCGAATATTTTTTTTAAAGATATACTGTTTTTACTCACCTGTTCACATACATGTAGTATACATTTACCATTACTCTCGCTGTAGGATGCAGGAGCAGTGGCTGCATGCAACGCATTAGAGGCAGTCCATGGGACAAAGTACGATCACGGCAGTGTCGCTAACATTCTCGGTGAGTACAGCATTGTTACATATACAGCTTGACAAAACGTTTAACTTCAGTTGCACCTAAGAGTTTCCAGCAACTAACAAACATTTCCAATGTATTCAACAAACTTTCCTAAACAAGTATCCATGCCTCACTATTTATCCAACAATACCTTACTGTATAACCTACCAGGCATTTCCTTGAATCAATGTCGTTTGCAGGATGACCAAACTGCTTGGTAGTGAAGCGGACGTAAAACCACTATAACAAACAAACAAAAATAGTCTCTGTTTTAGACGAAACATTCATGTTTAAATACCGATTTTTTTCTTATATCCAACAAAATCCTTACTACCGTGATAACCACATATCGAACAAATCTTATTCTACTCTGACATGCACTCAATAACCATCTGTGAAGTGGAGTTATCATCTCAAAACCTGGCCATAAAACGTGACACGTTTCCGTGACGTCAACAATAATGCATGTTGGCGGGGTTATGCAAAATATGAGTGACGTCATTAACATTGGATGGTTTCAGAGTTTATCAAGGCGTATGCCAAAAGCACTCTTATGAAAATGAAATGTGTATCCTTTTTCTCTAAACATGTTTTTTTGGGTTGGTGAGTATGCATTGTAGAAAAGTTATGCATCACAACCAGTGAGTGAGGTTTTGATGACTAGTGTGTACTGTCACCTTCATCAGACACATTACCAGTGAGGCGTATGAACTCAAAGGTGTAAAATGTGTACAAGAAGGCAAGATAAAATTGACGTCGATTAAGATACGCTGTAAGCGTATTACAGTTAGTTGTAATACATGGGCGAAATGCTGAATCCAACCGACAATTAAAATTCGAATTTTCAGGAAGGAGCAACACCAGCTGCCTACTTAGAGTGAAAGTCTAACTTACGGAAAATATATGTTGACGATATACTAGATATCGTAAACAAAGGGTCACAGAACGACTTGATTGACCAACAATATCAACACCGTTGATGCCATAAACAGCATCAAATTCACAAGAAGAAATAAACGGCACGATGCCCTTCAAATACATCCTACTTATAAAGGGAGATGGCGCACTGTAAACGGTAAAAGTATTGATCTTTAGAAAAAAAGACCCATACGATACAATATCTGAATTCCAAATAACAATATCCTTTGTATAAGAATAAGTCGTAGTAATAAAGTTGATCAACAGATGGAATACAACTAGACAAAATACAAGTGCAGATTTATATTGCCTGTGGAATGAAAACGTCGATATCCGGATTGGACCCTCGAAAAGATGCCAAAAAAGTGTAAAAATAAAGGAAAGAACCTGAAAAGGCCAATCAAGGATAAGAACAAAATGAAAGATCAGGTCGTAACCCATTTAATAGAAGGAATATCCGAAACTATCCAGAAGATACATCGCGGCCATTACATAGATCCAGCAATGAAGCTCGTCAAGACGCTTCGCAATATCCTTGTACAACCTCTAAAGCAAACGTAGCAGAATTGGTGTAAAGAAATGGATTTTAGGAACTTTGACGCTTCCTTTATCAGAGAAACTGGCAGTGGATTTGGAGTCTGACTTAGTGAACACAAACAAGATACGGAAACACAAGAGGGAAAAGAATTTCAACAGATCTGCAAAGAAAGCTGTCAGAGTCCCTTATCAATAAATCGGCAACCACAGACCATGCACTGCAGCACAATTATATTATGGGATGGGATAACTAAACATATTGGACAAAGAGCAATATGTTCAAGTCAGGGAGAGCCATATTAATACGCCGCAGTGAGCCAGTTCTGAACCGAGATGAGGGGGCTCATACATTGACTGTGACACATCTATACCAGGTATTAAACAAAGCTAAGCCGAATTATAAATATAGCGTATCTGAATCGACGTCGTTTTATATTGCCTACTCGTGCATATTTTACACCTTTTTGTTCATACACTTCACTGGTCATTTGCCTGATGAAGGTTACAGGGTATGCATCGTACTAATCAAAACGTCACACATAAACACTAGTTGTGGTACACTTCCTTTCTACGATACGAAATTTGTATCCGCTGATCAGACTAATAAAACCAAATACTATGTTGCATTCACAGAATAGCACACTGTAAATGGAAGGAATAGTTGTATATTTTGGTCAGGTTATGAACTTCAGTTGAGCACGGGTAAATTGATTATAGATTCGCCATCTATTCAATTGACACATGCTAAGCGAGAGTTATCACCTCATAAGCTGACTGAAATAATAAATTTATAATAATAATTCGAGTTTATATACCGCTTTATCACAACCTAGTTCGTAAGTCGTCTCTAAGTGGTTCACAAATTATGATCCGTGGTTATAGGGCCTTTTCAACCAGCCAATATCTTTCTCCACTCCCTGGGAGCATACATCCGGTGCTGCCATTTCGGCGCTCACAGCTAGCATTCTACAATTCTAGCACTGCCTACCACGTTCTCATTTGCATCTGAGTAGACTGGAACAAGCGGAGTACAGTATCTTGCTCAAAGATACAACACGGTTTTTAAAGAACAGTGAAATAAAACACTGTTCCTTAGAAAAAACTGCATAATTAGATAATCAGACATTGTAGATTAATATCTACGTTAGTGGGAGTATAGCATATATACTTCGTGGTTGTGCTCTGTTTGTAGATGAGGATGGTGGGGGTATATTATATATACTACGTGGTTGTGCTCTGTTTGTAGATGAGGACAGTGGGAGTATATTATATATACTACGTGGTTGTGTTCTGTTTGAAGATGAGGATTGTTGGAGTATATCATATATACTACGTGGTTGTGCTCTGTTTGTAGATGAGGATGGTGGGAGTATATTATATATACTACGTGGTTGTGCTCTGTTTGTAGATGAGGACGGTGGGAGTATATTATATATACTACGTGGTTGTGTTCTGTTTGAAGATGAGGACGGTGGGAGTATATTGATTATACATGTACCAAGTATTTGTGTACTTTGTAGATGTATCCAGTGGGAGCAGTGCGGACTGGACATATGGAGCTGTGGGAGTCAAGTATTCGTATGGTGTGGAGCTGAGGGACAAGGGTCAGTACGGTTTCCTACTACCGGCGGACCAGATCCTTCCTTCTGGGCAGGAGACTCTCCAAGCTATTATAGCGCTGACTAAATTCATCACTAACAATCCATAGTACTCCCTTGACTGTATGAAAATTATCCGGCGAAAATAATGTTTTCCATGAGAACAAATCTAGACCCAGGCTCCCATACTTGCTGTGAGGCTGACTTATCGTTTTCTAGAATAAGTTACTTACAACTTATGTAACTGGACTATTGATATATTTATTTAGATAGACAACACGACAAACACAAGTATATGAAACTTCTGAGATTATAACCTTACTCTATGTCATGTTAAACTTTTCTCCTATTCAAACTGCTGTGGATCTTACTACGTTTAATCCACTGGATCGATCGAATCCACATGGGATGATGTCAAAATAATTTTGTGTGTGGTTTCTGTTATGGGAGAAATAACATGTATAAAAGTTGATATGATCAAGATATGTATTTCAACAACTCCTTTGTCTTAATATATTGAACAAATATAAATCAGAATCAATCATCACTCTTTGGATATCATGTACTACTAATTGTTGGCAAGAAATTATTACTTGATACAGATGATTAATTGAATTGTTATGATAGTAGCCATATATTTTACCTTTCGCTGAATAAATGTTATTGATCTGACAATTGTGTGGTTTTAGTAAAACATTTAAATGTAACATCATAACACTAACGACACCAATTTACATAAGTTTTAACGGATTTAGGCACGAAATTTACGTCTTTTTTAAAAACAAACTGACTCATTACAGTTATTCCGTCTTTGCGTATTGCAGTTATCTGCTCTTGTGAACAGGTGTTGATTGTTACGTCATTTGTTTGTGAAAATAACGTCATCAATTTTTGAGAAAACGACGTAATTTTCTCACACAAAGTAATGACGTAACAATCAATACTTGATCTCAAAAGAGAAGATAACTCTGCAATTCGCAAAGACTGAATATGAAAAGCAACGCGGTTTCTAACAGACATGAAGGTATGCATCGTTACTTATTTTAAGGCTACCGGTGATAAACTCTTGTTAAATTTATTTTTTTATTATTTTAAGTCATTTAGGGTAGCCCAATCACATGACTGAGATTTCAATGTGCTGAACGGTCACGTTATACTGTTACGTCAAAATCGACCGTTGTTTGGACCAACCCATATAAACAACACGATGCGTGCCTTATTGTTCACACCTGCCGATATAGTTATTACCTTGTGGATTATTAAGAGTGAAATTCTCTTTGTGAACAACAGATAATAGATTACGCCCTACTCCGTCTTTTCGTATTGCAGAGTTATCTGCCCTTGTGAACAGGGATTGATTGTTACGTCATTTGTTTGTGAGAGTAACGTCATCAAGTTTTGAGAAAACGACGTAATTTCTCACAGAAACCAATGACGTAACAATCAATACCTGCTCACAAGAGAAGATAACTCTGCAATACGCAAAGACGGAATACATATGAGACAATGAGAGTACGGGAATCAGACCATGTTGACGGGAATCGACATCAGATTAAGATGATTCAGACATCAACGAAGAGGAAACCAGCAGAAGGGACGCCTTCTGACTGTAGCATATTTAGAGTTAATATAATGACTCTTCATTAAGTGAAAGTGATATCATTCTTTCTGTATTATAATGACAAGCAATGTGTAATATTCCTAAAAACAATGGTTTTACAACTTTTTAACTTTACTTGTCCGACTTAACAGTAAGATACATAATATATATAGAAGAATACAACGTCCGGACAATATTTTATGAACCTCTATCATGTCGCCACGTGATCTTCTATATGCTAGTGTTGGGCTTTTAGTTTTTCTAATCGCTCCTTATGGGATAAGTCTTTTAGGCCAGGTACCTGCATCTTCGCTCCGCGTTAAACATTTTCTATTGTTTCAATGCGTTTTTCAAGATGAGGGCACCACACCTGATTCGCGTATTCAATGTGAAGTCTAACTAAAGATGTGTTTAGCAACATAAAATCTCCAAGTTTACAAACATGTATATACCATTGATCTTCGTAGAGCTCCCATAATGGAATTAGCTTTATTTACCTTTTCAATTAAATGTTTATCAAATAATAATTTATTGTCTACGATGAAACCGATATATTTTTTGAATTCCAAAGTTTCTGCATTTTCCTTAAGTGTGTACTTCTTTTGATTAACATTAGAGTGTCCCACGCGCATCACTTTGCATTTGACTGGATGGAAACGAAGATGCCAAGCCTCTGACGACTTTTGGATAAAAAGCATATCCTTTTGTAAAATCTTACAATCCAGTTCATCATTGATTGCCCTAAATGCTTTCGTATCAACTGCAAAAAGGAATGTATTCGTTTTGGGACTTATTAGAACAGGCATGGCATTCATATACGTTAAAAACAAATAATCCTAAAACCGATCCTTGTTGTATGCCACTTATTACATAGTTCCATTCCGACTTTTCTCAATTCACGACGATATTCCATATTTTGCTAGTTTATGGATTAGGTGTTGATGGGACACTTTATCAAATGCTTTCATAATATATTGGAATAGAAACAATGTTTTGTGTTGACAGTAGAGGAAGAGACACAAGCTACCCAAACAACACACTTGCGCGCATTTCATTCAGTACAACAGACTAAACCTCAACGGTATACAGAAAGGTGCATCGGTGGCGTTGAATACATTAACCACCGTAAAACAGGCTATTGGAGAACTTGGGTAACACATCCACACAACAATTAAAAACCTGCAAAATAAAGATGTAAACAACTGACTATTAAGTATTTAACGTTTGCTGTAGCTTGAGTTACATGAAACTGTTGTTCTGAAAAGAATATTCTGTTCGACGTGCAGCCAGACACGCACACAAACAAATAATTCCACCCGTTCCTCTCCGTCTGTGTCTAAATAGTGTTCCAATTATACGAAAGATCTTCAGAATGTGAATACTGTGCTTCACATGTATCCTGTATTTACGAATTGTCCGATTTAAACGTCTAAGTCTATTTTGCCTTGCCTTGATACAAATTTGGAGGTAAATCAAGCGTCCATCCCTTTCCAATTGGAAACGTGTGTCATTGTTGTTTCCTACAACTCATTATTCTACATGACGAGTTTTAATTGGTTGTCAATGATGACCTGAAGACGGATGTAGTGGTACCGACGATGTCAACTGAAGTAAAGATGTTGATCCTCCTGGGGGATATAGATCTCGTGAGACGTGCCGTCAATGACTTTTGGTTTGGTTTTTATTTTGTTTAACGTCCTATTAACAGCTAAGGTCATTTAAGGACGTGCCTCCGTGTGTTTTGTGTAAGCGTACATGTGTGTATGTGTTCTGGAGACAGAGTATGTTGGTGTAACTGCCTCCTTGTGATAGCACGAATCTGATGACGACTTTATAGCGCTATGTCACTGAAATACCATCCACAGCGTCACACGTAGTGTTGGGGTCTCCTCTTATCCAAAGATTTTAATCCTATCCAAATAGTGATCCCCGTCCACAGAGTAACACGTAGTTTCGGGGTGTCCTCTTATCCGCATATCTTAATCAGATCTAAATATTAATCCCGTCCACACCGTAACACGTAGTGCCGGGGTGTCTCACTGAAATCCCATGCCGACGGCACCCAGCACAGCATTCCGCGGGTGAATCAGTCATCACTGCGAAAGAAAGAGTGATAGAAGTTGTAATTGATTGACACGTAGCGTTCAAAGTGTTTTTGATCAGTAACGACTTCCAACATGAATTGGCAACCGTTGCGCCACATTTACTATTCAAAAAAAGAAATGAAGATGTGCAAATACTTTCCCGTGGACACTTCGTCCGTGATAATTGAAGAGTGTCTTTATTTTATGGTGCGTAACCCACGGACATCGTGGGTGTGCTTAAAAGTACTTTAAACTTTCCTCTGTCAATATGAAAGACATCATTGATCTCATTGGCGCCCATAAAGGTAGGAATATGTCCACAACAGAAACCTACATTGCTATGTTTGAAGAAATCGCCGTGAAAGAACTTTTACAAGACACAAAGTTTGAAGCCGAAATTAAGAAACCTGGTTGTCGCCATTGAATTGGGACTAAAAAGCAGCTGATCTTCAACGTATATAATTTTATCATATAACTCCCCTGTTTCGCAGTGAATGCTTCCATTTCATATTTCTGCATATTAATTCATTTTATACGACCTGGAGCGATTTTGATTGGTTGACCGAATTCGATTGGTTGACCGCATCACACTTTCCCACGATAGTAAATAACTCCGCACTACGTCTCGTAGTAAGCATGGCGGGCGCGATATTTCCAGTTGGTTCTAATTGACGGATGACAACACACAGACATACATTTCCAGAATATCATCTAATCCATACAATTCGGGGAGTTTACAAAACGTTCTGAACAACGATACACAGATGGCAACTTACAAAACAACAATGTCAACGTGCGAGCTACGTGGAGCTCCGAGAGTAAATCGGAAACTAGGTTTCATCCAATTTCCATGGAGATGTGCATTCTGTGTTTGGAGGAAACATTTACGGTGGACATTTCAGCATTAACATTTATCAACAATCTCCCATATCACTTCCCAAACCAGTGAAACGACGTAGGATTATCGAATCGGACAGTGATAGACAGTATCCTTGAAGCTGTTGACTTATCCCGCGTAGAGTGACGCTTTGGAATGTCGTGCGCTGTGACGTACGTGGACCATGGGAACTTGTTGCCCTGTTTTGTTAAAAATTGTCTCCAAATTTCAGCTGAACCTCTATATTTGTTCAAACCATTGAAAATATATTATTAAAATAAATATTTATCCATGTTGTTTGAGTGATTTAAAAAATATTGGGACTATTTGTAACAGCGAAGATAGATCTGACCTTCATTTTAATAGTAGTGCTTTGGTCATGTCATCAAAAGTTAGCTGATGAAATGACGGACGTAGAAATTGATTGTTTGAACGAATGTAAGGTCAGTATTTCAGTTATATGATAAAAAGGAACTTGTACTCGTTATCATCAATGTATTCTTTTCTCCACAATATAAGTTAACAGAAGGTAAACGATTTAAAAAAAATAATGTAAAAGCATGATCATTTGTCACCATAGTTGTATAAACCATGGCTCCAGGTTTGTTCGGAATTCCTTTTAAAATAATTTACCGAATTGTGTTACTGTTCACTCAATTTACTCTAGGCCAAATTTAGTCACAATCCACTGATCTTCAATGTTACAATGGGATCAATAGATCAATTTTCGTTTTTTCAATGCAATCCTTAGCAGATGGCATTATCGAAAACCACCGACACTGCAGGCGGTTAAACGTTAGTCGCCTTTATTTAATGTTATCATAACTATCATGCTGCGAGGGTCAGTATATCCCATTGGAATGTTCGGTCGGACTGTCGATTCATATCCTTGATGCCAATTTTGGACGAACGGAAGTAGCACCATGCGGCGGAAATACATCTGTGACGTCATGTGTGATGCCAGGGACTTTAGATATCGTGAAAGGGATCTGCGAGACGGAGTTGTCATCAACTACCGTATTCAATGACCCATGCCCGGGGGTTACAAAGTATCTCTTTGTCACATTCGAGTGTCTCGGGGGTAAGGGATTTTTTTCCTCTAATATACGTCACTGTATGTCTACGAAATAGCAAATTACTATTTTCATTTTGGATAATTTCATATTTACGTAAGTTTTGCATCGAATACACTAAAAGATATACCAAGTACTTTTAAAGTAATTCAGATTATTTATGAACCCGATGTATATCTGTGTTTGTATTGTTTTACGGGCCATCGACAATTAAAGTCGTTTTATAACATTGTAAAAACATTTATTGAAGAACTGATGATGAATCATCTTAAGCCAGAATACTTGCTTTTGCTTAATCTGAAAATGAAGACCTGATTAGTTAAACGGCAGGAAAATCTATTGACAACAACACTGGCTGTTTCTACTTTCTCCCTGACCTTAAGTTTGTCGCACAAAGTACCAGTGAAAAAAATGTTTGATTTACCATTTTTTTTTTTTTTTTCATACCGAGTGACTAAATCTTAAGATTTGAAACCAAAGATGCTACTTATAACCATATTATATTAAGCAGAATAAATATTTGTTTCAACTAAATAAACGTCATATTCTTTAGCTGATATGACTCTTGCATGTTATCTTAATGTTGCAAGAACGCCTTGACATTTCAAAGCATTGAAAATGATCTATTTTACCGTACTACGAGGTTTTAGGGTGATGATGCATCGGTATTGCAGATTTAGTACAAAATTACTTTTTGCCTTTTTCACTCAACAGGGCCCACGCAGGAAACTGTAGGAACATCAGAAGTTATTACAACGCAAGATTTATTGACAACCACCTCTATCCCAGATAGAATAACTACATACACATCTCAACCATTAGCAACTGCACATGATCCATCACTGGCCCAAACAACCCCTACATGCTCGTGTACCGAGTGCAGGAAACCAGCTATTAATCAACTCTCAATGGCTGATCTGGCCGCCAACCCAGAAATAGTTCAGGAACTTACCAAGAACATAACAGCGGAGTTGAATATAAACAGGAAGACATTGTCTTCCGCCAAGAGGCGCATTACGTCGGCCCCAGAGTCAGCGCCACCTTCGTGGGTACTTAGGGATTGGAGTGTTGACCGTCGTATTCGGCCTCATAGTAAATTTCGCTGGCTTTCGTCAATGTCGGAAAGGTGGAAACTTCTATGGATTATTGCATTATTAACGGACCCAAAAATATCGATTTCAAAAGAAAGCAAGGTTTGAAAACTATTTCCCCGACCATTTATCCATATATAACGGTTAAATGCATGCGACTAGAACCACCCCGGGTACTATTCCTCGCCCAATTACATGGACATGATTTAGATTCACACTCTTCAAGAGTATACAAAAATAACTAGACATGAAGAGACGAATCAACTCCATTTTCATTATTAGTCCTTTTGGGGACTTTTTTTTCTATTGTTATTATTTAGGTCCTATGGCCATATACTCGAGAAAAATGATTGCGACCAAGTTCAGACTTTGAAATCGTTTATATAAAGGACGAGTGTAACTCTCGCGGGGAATGAGGGGCAATGCCCAAAAAGAGGTAAATTGGGTGTAAAGTGTTTAACAGCCTATTCCTCTTCATGAGTACATTGCTATTCATCAAGTCAAAATTGCAACGAAACATTCTTTGGAAAAGGATTCCAAAATATATATTTTAAATATATATAAAAATATATCTTGTTGTCCCCTTAATAATAATTATTATGAATATTGCCTTAACCTATTAGAACCAAACCAAACATGTCGATCAGTAATCGAAATCCGGAGACGGATGATTGGTATGGTTCTATTTTGTTTAACCAACACCAAAAATGACTCCTAAAATGACTTTAGCTGTTGATAAGACATTAAACTAAATAAAACCAAATCAAACAACTTGCGAAAGCGCTGATATGATGCCGGCTTAATAGTGCTACATCACTGAAATAGCATGCCGAAGGCACCCAGCACATTAATTCCATCCGGTCACATTATACTGACAACGGGTAAAGCAGAAATTGTATAAGCCTAAATACTGAATATTAAGCAGGGGAAAGCAAGTACTAGTTTTAACGACTTTAGTATTACCCAGCCTAAGGAGAGAATTTATTGCCTTCCTCACTTGGCTACGCTCAACACCAAAGCCAAAAGTGTCAATATCTGTAGATAACAGGACGCCCTGACACTACGTGTTACCCTGTGGACGGGATAAATATTTGAATTTGATTAAGATCTGTGGATAAGAGGACACTACATGTTACTCCGGTGACGGCGATTTATATTTGGTTCTGATTTAATTACGTCAATAAGTAGACATCCCGACACTAAGTCTTACCCTATGGACGGGGATCAATATTTGGATTTAATCTAAATCTGTGGATAAGAGGAGACTCAAACACTACGTGTGACTCTGTGGAAGGTATTTCAGTGGGATAGCACTATAAATTCGGCAACAGATCCGCGCTATCACAAGGAGGCAATTACTCCAACATACCCTGTCTCCGGCACACATAAACACATGCAGGCATAAACAACACACGTGGAAATACGTCCTTAAATTGCCTAAGCTGTTACTGGGACGCCAAATCCTGTACAACCAACAAATCTCTTATCCAAATATTGATTCCCTTCCACAGAGTAGCACATAGTGTCGGGGTGTCTCCTTCTTAACATAATTTCATCGGACGCAAATAAATTCACCGTCAACAGAGTGAAACGCAGTGTCAGGTGGTCCTCTTTACAACATAGTTACACCAAACGCAAATATTGATCGCTGCCCAGAGATAACGATCAGAGACACTGAAGTCAAACAATAACACGTTATGCGGGGGTGTCCCCTTATCATAAGTGTTACATCAGACAAGTATTAGGTTCTGCCAAGTGATAACGAGTTTTATATTTATCACAGATTTATCACATTCCATTTAATATCACGTTATTCTAGCACTGGCTGCCTCGATAAACTTCATAGTGTGATTTTAATGTTATCTTTTAACACACGTAAACTATAAATATTTGCTCACTTTTTAAAGGATGTACAGTTTTTGCAGTACGAGTTCTTCAATCCAACATATACAGCACTCACTACTTAGAAGAACGCAAATAAGGGGAACCCAATAAATATTTTTTAAACCATACTTTTAATTATACTTTATAATACGTCAAATATCAAAAGTAATTTTCAGAATTGCTTTAGTTGATAATCGAGAGTTTACATAATAGCATAAAATAATTATGATTTCAGTTAAAAAATTACAATGTCAACACACAAGACAAGATCGGAAATGAATTTAGATAAGCAGAACAAGAAGAGACAGGAAATGATCAACCATAAAAAGAAAAGTAATCATGACAAAACATCTATGATTTGTTTGGTTTGGTTTTTATATTGTTTAACAGCGAAGGTCATTTAAGGACTTGCCTCCATGTGGGTTGTGTAAGCATGAATGAGTGTATGTGTTCCAGAGATAGGATATGTTGGTGTATTTGTGCCTCCTTGTGATATCGCGAATCTGATGACGACTGTATAAAACATCTACGAATATTGGCTGTATCTACGAAAACTAGAATAATGTTTCACAATTTGTCACTTAAATAAGTCTTAAAGCATTATTGACATTTTCCCACGCTAGAGCAAAGCAAATTTCAATTTTCACCAAACCACGATGTCTTTCTCAATTATTTGATATTCAGTGTTTTATTTTGTGTCACTCAGGGTCATGGATTAATGTCCTTGCGCCAGCCAAGGCAGTATAAAGACAGATGCCTAAGGTGATGATATCACTGAAAAAAGGTGAAAGTACGAAGTATTGCAATGTGGACAGCAGCAGAAAAAAAATCTAGTTGATTAAATGTTCCCTAAGCATATGATACAGAAGAAGTCCATCGATATAGCAGTGGGTCCACCATAAGTAGCCTCATACAAAACACCGGGCCTTTTATTTTCCAGGACCGACACAAGTGCATTGCTGGCAGTCATAGTCATGTGGCAGTCCTACATTCCAGGTTACTCAACCTTCTTTGACTTACGATAATCATGAAGAAAACAACTATTTAACGACTCTAACATATGCTTTTGGAGGTAAGAATCCGTTGAAAATGAAAGTAATAACGAAAGAACACTCTTGCGTAAGACAGGGGAATCTCAACCCGAGGGGGTATTAAGCTTCTTAAGAGGATTCCCTGTCATTAAATTGCATGACGTCACGTCAACAATACACCGAGCCTGTAACGTCAACATACCATTATATCATTATATACAACATGATCAACAAGATAATAAAACAAATCATTCACCCCTCGTGTTTGGCAACTGAAGAACCCAATGGTTGAAGATTCTCCTATCTCACCCCGAAAGGGGGTATTCTATGAATCCAGCTACAGCTGCGTGTATCAGACTCTTCATTGGTTGAGTGTTGACACTAATTTAATGGAAACAATAAAAGTAGATTATCAGATGGTCTATCATGTGTATACATCATAATCGTTGTGTTTATATTTACTCTTTTATAAATATCAATGACAATAATTTAAAAGAAACAATAAATGTTGATTATCAGATGGCCTACCATGTGTATAAAGCAAAATCGTTGTGTATATATATACTCTTTTATAAATATCAATGAAAATAATTTAATAGAAACAATAAAAGTAGATTATCAGATGGCCTATCATGTGTATACAGCATCTCATGTGAGCGTCAAGTCAATGTTCAGAGCAAACCGGCCTACACCACGAGTTGTAGTAGACCACGTGACATGTGTATACTTGACATGTGACTGAACTACCTGTAACTGGGGCATGGGCTACTGATTATCTGGTGTATATAAGTCAACTGGGTTAGTTAGTCCTCTAGGTCCACCATGATGAGGGTACACACACTGGTGCTGGGTGTCCTGACAATAATTGCATTGTCACAGTGTTCACAGATCCGCTATGACGGGTAAGATGATAAGTTTGTACAATATACATAACAATATGAAATAAATTCATACAATACATTCAACTGTATTTAAACTATATCTAATTGATATTTATTAGATCATCACAAGTTGTTAGTTTATATGCTGCTCTGGAATCACTGTTACAGTTTGTAAACCCTGCTGTTGTTTTACCGGGTAAGGCTGTTTTGCAGTTTTACGTGAATGGCGGTCTGATGGTACTTTCGAGTCATATCGTTCATGTTCTAAAATTCGCTCAACCTTCAAACACCGACAAAGTAAATAAATATGAAAAGATGTACATCGTGTATAAAATGTGAACCCAACCTAACTCTTGTTTTAATTTTAGTTTTATATTATTTTGCAGCCTATCAATTTAAAGAATTTTTTGGCCAACAATCCTAAAGAAAAATGAAAAACATTTAAACCAGATAGATAAATGGTAAAGATGCACTTAGGTAACTTTCCGAGGTGTCAATACTGTACATATGTAATATGTATTGTCAAATTGGACATAACGCACTCTTCGTCAACCCGTTATAACATATCTATAATGTATCTTATTCCAAATCTTCAAGATATTTTTTCATTTTGTGAGATGAACCAACCGATTGTATCAAATTGCAAATTTGTGCGAACACAAGTGCACAATGGGGTGCACGATTGTTGAATCGCACGATTTGTGCGTACGCTGGTTTTGGTGCGTTGTGCTGTCACACATTTGTTAAAATTTACTTGCCATGTTTAAAGAGTAATGCTAGCTTATTTTTTTTATAAGATATATAACGATGTGTATGTTTTCTGGTATTGATCGTGTATCCCCTCATATTAGTCAAAATATGAAGGCGTCTCTTACAGAGTATAGTGACGCCTGTTCATGTGCCTGCTTCATCATTACAGCATTTAGTATTCTATTTTAAAAACCTCGTGCAGGAAATATCAACTTGTAATAAAAAAAAAAGTGGATAATACCTATCTATGACAAATGATCACATTTTTGCAGTTGGTACTATGGTATAAGATACTCAACACATGATTAAAAAATATCCCGTTTTGGGTACAGTGACGTTACATTGTATCTAAAGGTAAAGATCAATTAAATATAAATACTCGTATATTAATGTTACAGACGGTTTCTAACGAGTTGTGCAAAGATGTTATTTCATAAAATTTGTCACGCACTTGCTTTATATCGACACGTTGAATTACAAAAATGTTTAATAAAGAGAGGTCGACCGCATGCCTGACAGTAAGGTTAATCTTATATTCGTAAATTGTAAATGTGCATATTATACACTGATGTCAGATAAAACGGGGATCAGGATATAAAGGTGAATGTAGGGAATTCCGTGCATAGGGAATTCTTTGTACAGGGAAAGAATTGTTGAGAAAAATGTTTGCACATGGACATTTTGTACAGTTAATTTTTATGTAAGGAACTATTAACAGGGAAACCTTCGAAGAGGAAAATCATTGCATAGATATATCTTTGTACAGGAAATCCTTGTACAGGGAACTTTTTCTAGAGGAAATCGTTGTAAATCTTTGTATAGTGACATCATTGTGTTATTGTACAGGAAAGTGATTTTATGGCACAATCAATCTGCATTGAATATTACGCAAATAAATATCAACTGAATTTCCGGCTGTAGGTTACCGCAGGATGCGACTTAAATGGGGGCCATGCAGCATTGATGATTTTCTTATGTGTCTTCTGCTTAGGGAAGATCGAGGAAACCAAAGTTTATTTCAACCCCGATTGTAACACTTGTACCCAAAAAAGCTTTTATATTAATCACCCAGACCTCATGTATCTCTATTGGTTGGTTTGTTAGATGTATAGGGTATACCGCCCAATAAACAGCCAAGGTCAATTAAGGACGGACCTCCATGTGTGTTGTGTACGTTAAAGAAGCATATTGGAAGGTGTTCATAATTATATTCACAATTTCATGACTTGGTTGATTCATACTACTGATAATTGTGAGACGGTTAAATATGTCACAAAACTAGTCATGTTATCAGAAACATTTTTATCTTTGTCAGAATTGTGATAATAAGCGTTGATATCATAGTAGTCTAGTAAACCAGGTCGATTTCGCTTATCCCGGTAGAAATGGTTTAGGTGGCTAAGGGTTATTTCGCGATAAATGAACGTACTTGGGTCGGCACTGTGTCGACACAGACTGTATGGAAATGTTGCGTTTTGGCCATGTATGCTAATGGGCGAATTGGTATACTTATTAGGAGTTTAAGCATATTAAACACTGTTCGATTCACTATGAAAGTGAAATAATAAGAACCTGCTTACGGTACAGCTCTTTACAAAAATCCTCAAATAGAACGAGAAGCCATAGGCTCCCGATTTCAATGACTCCTCACCAGAAGAGGTTTTCTGAGGAAACTCAAATCTGTAGGTCACGTGTCTCATTGACTCGTTTCCATAGGACAGGAGAGTTTTGTAAGGACGTAAATTGCTAAAAAGAACACCGAAAACATTTGTTTAATACAGCTATACAGGCAAAACGAGTTCCATTTAAATAATGTGTTATTTCGTTCGAAAGCAATTCCTACCATACAGTTCTACCAAGACTGCTATACGTAACAATGTTGAAAGACTTTTTTCATTGTTAATGTAGCTACAAAGTAGTGAGGGTTGTTCCACAGAAGGTTGAACACTTGTTGGCCCTCAAAGCATTACAGGGACAGCAGGGTCATGACAGGGTAAGTCAGATATTCCTCCATACATCATATGAATATGAACATTATATGGAACATTGTTTTTTTTTATCCGTCCTGTATTCAACCATTCTCGAGTGACACTTAGAAATCAGCTGATCTACCAAAATATAACCCATGACCGTTTTAATATAAACACATTACTGCATGGATGTCATGAATGAAAGGCTAATATAGGCTTTGCCTGATGCCCTATCCCTTTGCATATTTGTTTGCAATAACATTGGTTGAAATGAATATAAAAATATAATACATGGATGAAATATAGATAACGGTAAACAAGTCAAGATATAATAAGTACAATTTGATCAAACTATCGCGGCTTTTATTTGTTTGAGAATAGCAGAATTTTCACTTGGGAAACGAGGTAAGGAAGAACTTGTTAAAGGTTTGTAGGTCGATGCAGAGAGTAAAAATAAATTAAACATTAACTTCACCGTACTGCTGTTTCGTCATTTACTCTTCTAACGTCAACAGGTTTTATTCGTTTTCTCTCACTTTTATTTCTATTTGCAAACAGTCTTTTGACCACATGCTGTTCATAATGCAGGTTGACTTCTGGATTGAGCCTCGTCAGGTAGGCGTACCTGTGGACCTGAGCCTATCCCCAGCGGTATTCCAGCATTTGTTTTCTTCCTTCACTCTGTGGGGAATGCACCCCGTGGTCATTCTAAACAACATTCAGGAGACGATAGATGCCCAGAGACCCGCCCCTATTGAGGCAGAGGCTGGCTTCAATTACGAAGATTATCATAAACTCAGCGAGGTATAATGTTTTCCTGTCAGTTTTTTTTATTAACAATTAGTCCCATTGTAACCACTTTACTAAAATAGCATCTGCTCTTTTCGTCATTGAAATCATCTGTTATGATTGGCTGGTTTTTACGATCCATATTTACGGTTATAAGGAGTATTGCCTTGCAGAACAAAAGAGTTTGCACAGAAACATTTATTTTCATACTAAACAAACCCTTTTGTACGGTATATCGACAGATAGTGTTTTGTTATTACTTTGCGCGTTATTCGTTTCGCCTTTGCTTCGTAATACGAAGAACGTTAATATAAAACACGAAATTATTATTTAAATGTTTCCTCTCCAACTTTTATCATGTTTAATGAATTATCGTTGTTTAAATATATAAGCGAAATTATATTAACGTCAAGGCAATATCTAAAAAAGTTAAGAGATATGGTAAGGACGTTCCAATATAAAGTCTCATGCTTGTTTATTGTAGTTAACATTTGATGATGTTCAGGTTGTTTCCTCGAATATACATAGCTGTCAACGAAAGTCATGCTCTCTAAGGCGTGGGTTCGAATCCCACCGCTGCCACCAAAATATGTCACGTGCACCGTGGTCGGTACCTATTTGGACCGTCCCAAGTGTCTCGGGATATTCTGTGCAGTTCCGGTAGCTTCGCCTTAGCGCACTTGCTTAGTAGCGCAGAGACTTCCTATATGCATTTGGACCCATGCAAACCTAATCAGACTATAATAAGTATTATTTACAAAGGATTTTAATACGACAAACCTATGATACAGTTGCATACAATAAACAGGGTCGTGCTACTTGCCACGGGACTCACAACTATAATACAGATATAACGTTAACAGGGGGACTAGACAAGACCTACAGCGCACCGGCTTATGCAGCGCGGCGCACGGCACTAACAACTAGCACACGACTATTACAAGTGCTCCCGGCACAAGTACAGCGCAGTGACAACCTTGCGCATCGGCTCACACAGCGTAATAGCTACACCGTGCACAGGCCTTACAACCGCTAATCACCCTAACCTACTGCCTCACGACCTCTGGTCACTTATTCAGCGACCAACAACTACCACGCTATGGAAGACTTATCCTGTCCTTCAACAAAGACTTATCCAGCCTTTGTATATACCTTGTCGTTGTTGTATCTTCGCCGTGTTCTTCAGTCAGCATCAGAATTCTCTCCTATAATGAGATGAAGCCTCGCTTATATACTGCTAGCTTAAACCATTCTGAGGTAAATCAGGTTATCCCAATTTGTCATGAAGTCACTAACTTTCTGGTCTTACGAGCGCTTACAGCCTATGCCAAACACTATGTAAAAAACACAAACGCAACCTAACACTGATTACACATGGTTTATTTACACGATCACGTTAAGCTGACGATACTCCACACGTAACTCTCGACAGGACATCGGAAATAAACGCCACTGGTACATAGACATACTGAATAACTTGCATAAGTGTTCATTACATTATGTAGAGTTTACTATATCGAGTTGTAATTAAGTCCCCCCCAAACGAATATTTGTTTTCTTCTTCTTCAAGTTCTTCCGCCGTAAAATTTTCTGACACATTTCTCAAAAACTGTTCGACGGAAATTAGTGAAACTTTACACAAGTGTTCATCATGGTAAAGAGAGTTTGCAAATTACCTTTTATTCCACGATCGGTCAACCAAGATGGCCGCCACGGCCTCTGATTGGTCGAAATTAGATATTGGTCGATTTTGCTCAAGTTATGTAAGTGTATTTTTGCATCTTTGCGACTATTGGGGCAGTTCGGGGGCCTTCTGTAATGGTCCCCCATTTTCAATTAATACTTGTTGAATGCTTACAATACAACAGAAAATCGTAATTCGAACTATGATATTGGAATTTCTGGTTTATGATAGTTTTCAAACTAAACCAAATTTAATAATATTTTTGTTGCGTTTGGTCGCAAGATTTCAGTCAGTTTAAAGGCATTAATACTTGAAAAAGCTGTGACCTTCTGGCAAACTTGTTTTTTAAACACATACTAGGCTGAGTTTAATGAAGAGCTTATCGGAACAAGTAATATAAAATGATGAAGACTTTTGACAAGTTTTATGGTCGCTGTCATAATCTCATAGTGAAATATGCTATATTTGCTATGTGTCATATGAAGGTCGATGTTTTTGATTGTGCACATTAGCGTGCCTTGTTTTTTTCATGTCACCTATCTATTTATTCAATATGATGACGCAACATTTCTAGGGTTATAATCAGAGAGGGCTCAAAGACTCTCGCACGATCAGGTATTAAACAGACCTAATCGACTTCGATTTGATATTGCCAACGTTTTACACCTTTTAGTAACTACGCTTCACTGGTCATGTGTCTGATGAAGGTGACAGAGTACGTATCGTTCTAGTCACCGAAACATCACACATCAACATTTCACTGGTTATGATACCTTTAATTTTCATTTTCCTTTATAAGATGAAGTTGTCACTAATCATTGTGTTTATAATTAATTCCTATAATAAATTTTCCTTTGTAAGATCGAAGCATGGATGAAGAACATCACTGAAGTTTACAGCGACAAAGCGTCATTGTTCGAAATAACGAAATCTTACGAGGGTCGAACCATCAGCGGCATCAAGGTAATGTTCTTTTAATCTGTCGCAACATCCTACATATTTGACAAGTGCAACGCAGTTAGTTATATCAATTAACATTCGGACTTTATTTTAAGGATCATAACTGGGTTTTATTCACATACATATGCCATTCTCTGTAATGTTGGTAAATCAGCAAAACTTGCTTTTACCAGGGAGCCTAACCTACATAATCACTGATACGATTGGTTGAGGATGGGTTACCCGGGAACCCAATCTACATAATCACTGATACTAATTGGTTGAGGATGGGGTCGGCTATTTAAATGTCAAGGACAGTTATAAAGAATTATGATATTAATTCATGGAAAACGAGAAGACTATCAGTCCTGCTTCCTCAGTCTGACCACGTGAACTGGTCGGTAAGAATATGAATAATCTTCAGCCATCAGGTGCATCGTACAAAGGATTTCTTTGAAGTAGCATTCAATATCGGCATCAGATCCGTGATAACCCAAGGAGGTTAACAGATCAACACACCGCCTCAGTCATACACACATACATTATACACATGGGATACGGCCTTAAATTCATTTCGCTCTGGACAGGACACTTCATCCTAAATACACAACCAATGAACTCAATATGTTTTAATGTATAGGTATTGCGGTAAATTTCAATTTAATTCAAATATCTTCATTTTCAAAATAAAAGTTTCTGATTCTAATGATGATACATTTTGAATTTCAATCTTTTTTAATTAAAAATATTGTTACAATTTTGCAACGGTTTAATTATAACAAAAGTACAGTCAGGAAGTTAATCTAAGTGGTAAATCTAAATGTAGATCAGCACCAAGAGTAGCCCTACTCCCAGGCCGGCATTCTGGATGGAAGGCGGTATCCACGCACGGGAGTGGATATCACCAGCTACTGTTATTTACATGACGGGGCAGGTAAGTGTTCAGCTTTCTCCGACACGTTATGAAATTGCGCCAAGCAAATTATGTCCACGTTTTATACATGGTGCCAAATAACTTCTGTCAACGTTTTATATGTGTGACTTATATCTGACAACATTAATACATAACGCAAGACTGATATTCGGCAACTGTTATAGATGGCGTTGCAGGTTTTTATCAACGTCCTGAACATGCCATGACATTACATATGCTCTGCCCGAGACTGATATCTAACACTGTTCCATACATGTCGCCAAACAGACATCTGTCATTTCATTTTAGAATATTTTATTGTACTGATCTTATGTACAAAAGGAATTGGGCAGCAGGCATAGCCTATATAAGCCCTCTCCTTACAAAATATAACAGTATATACATATCATATAAATGTTACTTTTACAGGTGTTTCTTTAAGTATTAAAATAAGATATTATTTGTGCTTTGAATTTGATTTGACAATACATATTTCAAATATCGCAATTGTTGTAAGAGAGATTATTTTACAAAGCTATTTGAGAATCTAATAAAAACGTTTGTGTATTGAGTGGAATAGCATCACTCATCGCGGACAGAGAGTTAAGTAATATTAGTCTTTGGTTAGTATAAAAAGGACGCTGAAGGAAAAAACGATCACGATCTTCGAAGACATCTGTCCATGTTTTAATCGCTATACAGATATCGGACAACGTTTTATATATTGCCAAGAGACTAATATCTGACAACGTTTATTCATTGCACGACTGATATCCGTTTATTGTTCATGTAGTATAGAAGTATATCATCATGGATCGAACGTTAAAAGGAAATCGATGCCATGTATATTATAATGTATGATCTGCCGAGTCTGACAAATCACCAGGCGCGTTTGCAGATAGTACTGTTGGAGCAAATAACAATATAATGTTCAATGCCTGTTTTTGTACATGTGGTAAGAACTCTTCAAAGTAATTTCTCTCATACGTCATTATTTTTTGGCCATCATTTCGTTATTGGAACAATTAATATATCTTATCATTGTATTGGTAAATGTCATACTTTATAGTTAGGAGATAAATATAATTTACCTTTTTGATGCAGATGCTGGACGAATACGATAAAGATGCTGATATGAAGGAATTTGTAGACAGCTATGACTGGTATATACTCCCGGTTTTCAATGTGGACGGCTATGATCGAACCTGGAATGGGGTACTGTTATAAATATATTTACTGCTTTATTGAAACGAACCTGGAATAGGGTACTGTTATAAGTATATTTACTGCTTTATTGAAACGAACCTGGAATGGGGTACTGTTATAAATATATTTACTGCTCTACGGTAACGAACCTGGAATTGGTATTGTTATATATATATATTTACTGCTCTACGGTAACGAACCTGGAATGGGGTACTTTTATAAATATATTTACTGCTCTAAGGAAACAAACCTGGAATGAGGTACTGTTATATATATATTTACTGCTCTACGGTAACGAACCTTGAATGGGGTACTTTTATAAATATATTTACTGCTCCAAGGAAACAAACCTGGAATGAGGTACTGTTGCATATATATTTACCGCTCTACGGTAACGAACCTGGAATGGGGTACTTTTATCAATATATTTACTGCTCTATGGAAACAAACCTGGAATGGGTTACTGTTATATATATATATTCACTGCTCTAGGGTAACGAACCTTGAATGGGGTACTGTTTTAAATATATTTACTGCTCTACGGTAACGAACCTGGAATGGGGTACTGTTATAAATATATTTACTGCTCTAAGGAAACAAACCTGGAATGAGGTACTGTTGTATATATATTTACTGCTCTACGGTAACGAACCTGGAATGGAGTACCGTTATAAATATATTTACTGCTCTATGGAAGCAAACCTGGAATGGGTTACTGTTATATATATATTCACTGCTCTAGGGGAACGAACCTTGAATGGGGTACTTTTATAAATATATTTACTGCTCTATGGAAACAAACCTGGAATGGGTTACTGTTATATATATATATTCACTGCTCTACGGTAACGAACCTGGAATGGAGTACCGTTATAAATATATTTACTGCTCTACGGTAACGAACCTGGAATGAGGTATTGTTATATATATATTTACAGCTCTACGGTAACGAACCTTGAATGGGGTACTGTTATAGATATATTTACTGCTCTATGGTAACGAACCTGGAATGGGGTACAATTATAAATATATTTACTGCTTTATGGTAACGAACCTGGAATGGGGTACTTTTATAAATATATTCACTGCTTTATGGTAACGAACCTGGAATGGGGTACTGTTATATATATATTTACTGCTCTATGGTAACGAACCTGGAATGGGTTACCGATATAAATATATTTACTGCTTTATGGTAACGAGCCTGGAATGGGGTACTGTTATAAATATATTCACTGCTTTATGGTAACGAACCTGGAATGGGGTACTGTTATATAAATATTTACTGCTCTATGGTAACGAACCTGGAATGGAAAACTGTTATAAATATATTTACTGCTCTATGGTAACGAACCTGGAATGGGGTACAGTTATATATATATATACTGCTCTATGGTAAAAAAAACCTGGAATGGGGTACAGTTATAAATATATTCACTGCTTTATGGTAACGAACGTGGAAGGAAGTACTGTTATATATATATTTACTGCTCTATGGTAAAAAACCTGGAATGGGGCAGTGTCATATATGTATATACTGCTTTATGGTAACGAACCTGGAATGGGGTACAAATAAAAAAAAATGTTGATACAACCTTTCAGAGTTCTATTTACATTTAGCATATCATGGATGATGTTGAAAAGTGGTTAAATCACAAGTGTTTACTTATATAATTTTAATGACTGTGCAATGATATTATAGGACCGGATGTGGAGGAAGACTGTGTCCAAACACGGGATATGTATAGGTGTTGATCCAAACCGGAACTGGGATTTCCATTGGTGTGGTAAGTCCGTGGTATAAGATGACAAAATCGCTTCGATTTGTATGTATTTGTGCTTAAGTAATGAAAAATATATCTCTTTCGTTACCGATATGGAACAAGTAACACTTCTCTCTCCCTCGACCTAAGGATGGCAACGCAAAAACACTTAAGTCGAGTATTTGCACGTGTTCACAATGATTAAATGATTGAAGCTTGACAAAATGTTTCTGTTTTGACGCTACATAAGTTCAAACATCTAGAAAAGCTACGTTACGACGACGTTGACATGATAATGGTAGGTAATATTGCGCTAAAAGGAACTACTTTTACATTATCTTTTGCAATTTAACTGCCAAAAAAAATTCCAATTGGTTAATCATTCTCCCATTTAATCGGTATATTGTACTATAGAGGCCTGTATGTACATAACAATGAGCATTTTTGAGAAGACTACATCTGACATATAATTTAACAGGGAAAATAATATTACAAGGTTGACCCCCACCCTTAAGGAAGTGTGCATGAATAATATATATCTATACCGTTCTCATTCGGGCTAAACAGTTCCTAAGTTTGTTCACCCCTGCAGGTCGGGGATCAAGAACATAATACACCGGCTGTTACCAACTGCATTACCGTAAGAAATCCCCTGAAAAATTGGGGATTTGCTTTTGTGCCCCTATTTGGGGACACAAAAGCGATCAAATATAATCTGCTGCACTTATTGCGATATTTGGGATCTATATATTTTTATCTCCTTCTAACTGTCTTTCTTTCCCTAGCACCTTGCTTGGCAACACCTACATTTTGGCTTGAAAGCTGAACGCTCGCCCAGATGAGGAAGGCAATGGGTTCTGTCCCCAGGCAAAGACATGCCAAAGTCCTTTAAAATGGTAGTCGTTTTTCTTTGCTTAGCGTTCAGCATTAAGGGGAATAGCAACAACTGGGTCACCCATTGTTAGTATAATGTGAACGTGCGGGATGCTGTGCTGGGTGCCTTTGGCACGGTATTTCAGTGGGAGAGCACTGTTAAGTCGGCATCAGATCCGCGCTATTACATGGAGGCAATCACACCAACATTTCAATGATCAAATCGATATTTTTTATTCAGAATATGTCGCCTTTTTATTGACAGAGACGGGAGCTAGCAAAGATCCGTGTTCAGACACTTATTGCGGCCCATCTGCATTCTCCGAGGTAGAGGTCAAAGGAGTTGCGACTTACATCGAGGGTATCAAAGAGAACCTCAAAGGTTTTATCGACTTCCACAGCTATGCCGAGCTTTGGATGAGTCCTTGGGGATACACAACGGAACTGCCTAAGGATTTCAAGGAAATGGTATGTTTGACGTTTTACCAAGTCTAATCTCCCAGGTACTTTTCTCAGTTAATGATGTCGCTTGTTATGTTTTGGTTTCTCCTCCATGTTTATACGCCCGTCAAACATTTTGACGGGATATATTATGGTATCGAAAGAGTTTGACCGTCCACACTTTGGTTTCCTCATCATAACTTGCTTCAGCATCGTTCGATTTTGATGAAACTAAACGATATACAGAGACTGAGTTTAAATCGGTTAAAGAGCAAAATTCACGTATAATTAATAAGCGTTACTGTATTTTGATTGGTCAACGTCTACATTTTGGTTATGCAAGGTAAGTCTTTCGATATTGAGGAAACTGTGCAAGTCTTAACAATATACACACACTGAGGATAAGTGCAAAGTTAGGCAAAAATGCAGGCATAATTAATTAGCATATTGCGCTATGATAGGTTTACGGTTTCTGCACAATAGTGACAATTGTGCGACATCTGCCAGTAATTAACAATCACGAATAGCTTTGGTTTAAATGGAATAAGATGAATCGAATATTTGCAAAAAAGAAGAAAATTTCTAATTCTATATTCATGGTTTGCGAATATTATTTTAAAGATCGTAAAGGATATATGAAATATTGTCAGCTTAAGGTTGTCACGTAAAGTATATTTTCTGATCTAATTAATACAGTAGTTTCTTCCTCTTACATTACCATATTTGCATACATTTAAATACAATAATGCATTAGGAGATTATAAGTATGTCAGTTTGGGACAGGACGGGCGTATATTGGTCCGCCTTGCGGCGCCATTGTTATATGTTTTTTTTTTTTTATTCGGGTAAGTGTGTTACTCTTTTCTCCGGTTTTTCTTATTGTCTTTGTGTCTCTTTAGTGTAAGCGTCTTCTCCGCTTTTAGTACCTGTCGGATGGTTTTCTTATTGTTTTCCGTGTTACTGTCCTGTCTGCTGACTCTGCTGGTCGAGTTTCAGTTCCCGAAGTTTACTGTAACCTTGATGGCCTCAGATATGAGTAGTGGCACGGTTCGTAATATACACACCTTACATATTATTTAATTTGAAACTAACCAGTTCTTCTCCTAATTAATTAATGAAGGGGTTTTATGCACCTGTCATTCTGGTTCAATTAGTTGAGACCATTTGGATTTCCAATGGCCCCTACCATCGTCGATAAGCATAGGACAAAACAGCTGCATGATTCAGTTCGATTCATTGTAGGCAAACTGTATCTATTACAAAATTGAAAAGGTTAAATCATCTACAACTGTATCTGTGTTGTCAGAGGCTCATAAGTTAAAAACGTTCTCAGTCCCATTTAATAAATGTCATTTGAAATGAAAAGTAAGATCCTATATATGCATACATGTAGATATTGACTTTGTTACTGCGTAAGTTTGTCTATTCGGGTATTAGAAGAATGGGTGAGATGCGGTTAGCTAATGTAGTTACCATGGCTTCGGCGTTGATGAACGATTTACTGTAAGCGTTGAAATTCATTAATCCATCATTTAGTATCATACCTAGGGTTATGAAATATGTATAAAGCAGAGGTTGTTTTTGGGTGCGACATTTATAGTGTTGTCAAAACAAAGAATGAAATTATTTTCTTTTTTTTACCCAACTTTCTTCGGTCAAATCTTTAGGTTATAGTGTTCGTGCAAGTGTTGAAATAAGGTTATCAGTGTCAGTACTAGAATGTTGATATCTGGCAAGGCGGTTCCTTAGTAGTCTGAAACTGACAATTTTTTGGCAAATATTGTACTTTTTGCTAAAATGTTTCAATCAAATTTTGCAGAAGTGTTGAATTCTCTAAAATATAACTTTAAGTATTTGTACTTGTACAATGAAAAGAAACAAAGAGATTACCGATGGGTGAAGAGAAATCAAGAATGAAATATTTCAATCTTTCGATTTATAGTGGGCTCATCTGGGCTATATAAATCGTCCGTCATTAAACAATAATTATTATTATCGCTATTTCCCTGGAAGTGCTAGAGGGATCTTTCTCAATTTTCATGTGCAAGTTTCCCTTGGTCCCGAGTTTTGTATATTTACTTTTGAAACTGATCGGATAATGGAAATGATCGAGCGGCATTAATCTTGCATCTGGAAAATTTAAGCTATCTGTCTACATTTGTGGAGTATATTTGTACCTGTAATGTTGTTTTGTTACCTGTCTATATTTGTGTAGTATATATGTACCAGTACTGTTGTTTAGTTATCTGTTCACATTTGTGTAGTATATATGTACCTGTAATGTCCTTTTATGCCTACTCCACATAAAACTCAACACATATATAGAATTAAATTGAATAAGGCCATCATAAGATGACAATTTATTATAATGACATCATGACACAAACTATGAAAATGATGTTTACTGTCAATTTACATCCTTAGGTGGGGATTCGATTATTGTGTAGTATATATGCATCTACTGTTTTTTTACTTACTTGTTCACATACATGTAGTATACATTTACCATTACTCTCGTTGTAGGATGCAGGAGGAGCGGCTGCATGCAACGCATTAGAGGCAGTCCATGGGACAAAGTACGATCACGGAAGTATCGCTAACATTATCTGTAAGTACAGCATCGTTACATATACAGCTTGACAAAACGTTTAACTTCAGTTGAGATTGAGTTTCCAGCAACTAACAAACATTTCCAATGTATTCAACAAAACTTTCCTAAACAAGTATCCATGCCTCACCATGTATCCAACAATACCTTACTGTATAACCTACCAGACATTTTCTTGTATCAATGTCGTTTGCAGGATAACCAAACTGCTTGGTAGTGAAGCGGACGTAAAACCACTATAACAAATAAAAATAGTCTCTCTTTTAGACGAAACATTCATGTTTAAATACCGGATTTTTTCTTATATCCAACAAAGTCCTTACTACCGTGATCACCACGTATCAAAAAACATCTTATTCTACTCTGACATGCACTCAATAACCATTGTTCCTGTGAGTGGAGTTATCATCTCAAAACCTGACCATAAAACGTGACACGGGGTTATGCAAAATATGAGTGACGTCATTAACACTAGATGGTTTCAGAGTTTATCAAGGCGTATGCCAAAAGCACTCTTAAGCAAATGAAATGTGTATCCTTTTTCTCTAAACATGTGTTTTTGGTTGGTGAGTATGCATTGTAGAAAGGTTATGCATCACAACCAGTGAGTGAGGTTTTGATGACTAGTGTGTACTGTCACCTTCATCAGACACATTAACAGTGAGGCGTATGTACTCAAAGGTGTGAAATAAGTACAAGAAGGTTAGATAAAATTGACGTCGATTAAGATATGCTGTAAGCGTATGTACAGTTAGTTGTAATACATGGGCGAAATGCTGAATCCAACCGACAATTAAAATTCGAATTTTCAGGAAGGAGCAACACCATCTGCCTACTTAGAGTAAAAGTCTAACTTATGGAAAATACAGGTTGACGATAAACTAGATATCGTAAACAAAGGGTCACAGAACGACTTGATTGACCAACAGTATCAACACAGTTGATGCCATAAACAGCATCAAATTCACAAGAAGAAATAAACGGCACGATGCCCTTCAAAGATATCCTACTTATAAAGGGAGATGGCGTACTATAAAAGGTAAAAGTATTGATCTTTAGTAAAAAAAGGCCCATACGATCCAATATCTGAATTTCAAATACCACTATCCTTTGTATAAGAATAAGTTGTAGTAATAACGTTGATCAACAGATGGAATACAACTAGACAAAATACAAGTGCAGATTTATATTGGCGATGGAATGAAAACGTCGATATCCGGATTGAACCCTCAAAAAGATCAATCAAGGATAAGAACAAAATGAAAGATCAGGTCGTAACCCATTTAATAGGAATATCCGAAACTATCCAGAAGATATATCGCGGCCATTGCAAAGATCCAGCCATGAAGCTCGTCAAGACGCTTCACAATATCATTGTACAACCTATAAAGCAAACGTAGCAGAATTGGTGTACGAAATTAGATTTTAGGAACTTTGACGCCTCCTTTATCAGAGAAACTGGCAGTGGATTTGGAGTCCGACTTACTGAACACAAAAAAGATACGGAAACACAAGAGGGAAAGAATTTCACCAGATCTGCAAAGAAAGCCGTCAGCGTCGCTAATCAATAAATCAGCAATCACAGACCATGCCCTAGGGGCAGCACAATCATTTTATGGGCTGGTATAACTAAACATATTGAACAAAGAGCAATCTGTTTAAGTCGGGGAGCCATATTAATAAAACCGCAGTGAGCCAGTTCTGAGCAGAGATGAGGGGGCTCATACATTGACTATGGCACATCTATAACAGGTATTACACAAAGCTAAGCCTCATTTTGTACATGTATAACAACTAAGTGTACATATAGCGTATCCGAATCGACGTCGTTTTATATTGGCAACTCGTACATATTTTACACCTTTGTGTACATACACTTCACTGGTCATTTGCCTGATGAAGGTTACAGGGTATGTATCGTACTAGTCATCAAAACGTCATACATAAACACTAGTTGTGTTACACTACCTTTCTACGATACGAAATTTGTATCCGCTGATCAGACTAATGAAACAAAAATACTATGTTGCATTCACAGAATAGCACACTGTAAATGGAAGGAATAGTTGTATATTTTGGTTAGGTTATGAACTTCAGTTGAGATCGGGTAAATTGATTATAGATTCGCCATCTATTCAATTGACACACGCTCAGCTAGAGTTATCACCTCATAAGCTGACTGAAATAATAAAATTATAATAGTAATTCGAGGTTTTTATATACCGCTTTATCACAACCTAGATCGTAGGTCGTCTCAAAGCGGTTCACAAATTATTATCCGTGGTAATAGGGCCTTTGCAACCAGCCAATATCTTTCTTCACTCAATGGGAGCATACATCCGGTGCTGCCATTTCGGCGCTCACAGCTAGCATTCTACAATTCTAGCACTGCCTAACCACCTTCTCATTTGCAGCTCAGTAGACTGGAACAAGCGGAGTACAGTATCTTGCTCAAAGATACAACACAGTTTTTAAGGAACAGTGAAATAGAACACTGTTCCTTAGAAAAAATAATCCTAATTAGATAATCAGACATTGTAGATTAATATCTACGTTAGTGGGAGTATATTATATATACTACGTGGTTGTGCTCTGTTTGTAGATGACGATGGTGGGAGTATATTATATATACTACGTGGTTTTGCTCTGTTTGAAGATAAGGATGGTGGGTGTATATTATATATACTACTTGGTTGTGCTCTGTTTGTAGATGAGGATGGTGGGAGTTTATTGATTATACATGTACCACGTAATTATGTACTTTGTAGATAAGGCCAGTGGGAGCAGTGCGGACTGGACATATGGAGCTGCGGGAGTTAAATATTCGTATGGTGTGGAGCTGAGGGACAAGGGTCAGTATGGTTTCCTACTACCGGCGGATCAGATTCTTCCTTCTGGGCAAGAGACTCTTCAAGCTATTATAGCACTGACTAAATTCATAACTAACAATCCATAGTACTCCCTTGACTGTATGAAAATTATCCGGCGAAAATATTGTTTTCCAGTAGAACAAATCTAGACCCAGGCTCTCATACTTGCTGTGAAGCTGATTTATCGTTTTCTAGAATAAGTTACTTCCAACTGATGTAACTGGACTATTGATATATTTATTTAGATAGACAAACACAATTATATAAAACTGCTGTGGATTTTACTACGTTTAATCCACTGGATTGATCGAATCCACATGGGATGATGTCAAAATAATTTTGAGTGTGGTTTCTGTTATGGGAGAAATAACATGTTACATAAAAGTTGATATGATAAAGATATATATTACTCCTTTGTCTTAATATATTGAACCAATATAAATCAGAACCAATCATCACTCTTTGGATATCATGAACTACTAATTGTTGGCAAGAAATTAATACTTGATACAGATGATTTATTGTATTGTTATGATAGTACCCATATATTTTACCTTTCGCTGAATAAAAGTTATTGATCTGACTATTGTGTGGTTTTAGTACAACATTTAAATGTAACATCGTAAAACTACAAACGAGACCATTTGATATCAGCTTTAGCGGATTAAGCACCGAATTTTACTTCTTTAAAAAACAACAACACCTTATTAGAGTTATATGAAAAGCAACACGATTGCTAACAGACATTAATGTATGCATCATTACTTATTTTAAGGCTACCGGTGAGAAGCCGTTGGTTAAGTTTTATTTGTTATTATTTTAAATCATTTAGGGTAGACCAATCACGTGGCTGAGATTTTAATGTGCTGAACGGTTACGTCATACTGTTACGTCAAAATCGACCGTTGCTTGGACCAACCCATATAAACAACACGATGCGATAACAACAGATAATAGATTACGCCTAATCCGTCTTTTCGTATTGCAGAGTTATCTGCCCTTGTGAGCAGGTATTGATTATTCCGTCATTTGTTTGTGAGAGTAACGTCATCAATTTTTGAGAAAACGACGTAATTTTCTCACAGAAACCAATGACGTAACAATCAATACCTGCTCATAAGAGAAGATAACTCTGCAATACGCAAAGACGGAATACATATGAGCCAATGAGAGTACGGGAATCAGACCATGTTGACGGGAATCGACATCAGAATAAGATGATTCAGACATCAACGAAGAGAAAACCAGCAGAAGGGACGCCTTCTGACTATACCATTTCTGTGTTATAATGACAAGCAATGTGTAATATTCCTAAAAACAATGGTTTTACAACTTTTTAACTTTACTTGTCCGACTTAACAGTAAGATACATAATATATATAGAGAAGAATACAAGGCCCGGACAATATTTTATCATATCATGTCGCCACGTGATCTTCTATATGCTAGTGTTGGTATTTTTAGTTTTTCTAATCGCTCCTTATATGATAAGTCTTTTAGGCCAGCTACCTGCATCTTCGCTCGACGTTAAACATTTTCTATTGTTTCAATGCGTTTTTCAAGATGAGGGCACCACACCTGATTCGCGTATTCAATGTGAGGTCTAACTAAAGATGTGTTTAGCAACATAAAACTCTCCAAGTTCATAAACATGTATATACCATTGTTCTTCGTAGAACTCCCATAATGGAATTAGCTTTATTTACTTTTTCAATTATATGTTTATCAAATGATAATTTATTGTCTATCGAAACCGATATATTTTCACAAATTCCAAAGCTTCTGCATTTTCCTTAAGTGTGTACTTCTTTTGATTAACATTAGAGTGTCCCACGCGCATCACTTTGCATTTGACTGGATGTAAACGAAGATGCCAAGCCTCTGACTACTTTTGGAGAGAAAGCATATCCTTTTGTAAAATCTTACAATCCAGTTCATCATTTATTGCCCTAAATGCTTTCGTATCATCCGCAAAAAGGAATGTATTCGTTTTGGGACTTGTTAGAGTAGGCATTGCATTCATATATGTTAAAAACCGATCCTTGTTGTATGCCACTTATTACATAGTTCCATTCCGACTTTTCTCAATTCACAACGATATTCCATATTTTGCTAGTTTATGGATTAGGTGTTGATGAGACACTTTATCAAATGCTTTCATAAAATCACAACATCCAAAATTTCTGTCCACTCATCAACAAACTTTAGAGGTTGTAACACCGTAGATCTGCCTTCAATGAAGCCATACCGTGCTTTGCTGGAAAGTTTGTGATTTCGCATATGTATCATAATTTCTTCCCTATGTATTAGGCCCCCGTATCGGAGATACGGGCGCCCTATAGTAATCATTCTGTCTGTCTATCCGTCCGTCCATAAATTTAGTTCCTGGCTGATAACTTTCGTATTTATTTACCGATTTACACTAATGAGCATTTTATGACATTATGAGGCAAAGTTGGTCTGAATTAAACAAAAAGACACACTGAGGTAAAAAGTCAAGGTCAAGGCCAAATTTTGCATCTTTTCACTGATGAAGCAAAATTGATCACAATTAAACAAGGAGTCAACTTACCAAAGGTCAAGGTCAATGGGTCAAAGGTCAAGGTTTAATTTTTTATCTTTTCACTTAAGAACATTTCGTTATGAAATTTTGAAGCAATGTTGCTCAGAATTAAACAAAAAGTAAATTGACAAAAGGTCAAGGTAGCTGGGTCAAAGGTCAAGGTAAAATTTTGTATATGTTTCCTGATTATGAAGCAAAGTTGGTTGGAATTTAACAAAGAGTCAACTGACTTTAGGTCAATGTCAAAGGTCAAGTTAAAATTTAGTATCTTTTCACTGGTGAACATTTCGTTATGACACTTTGAAGCAATGTATGTAAAAATTAAATAAGTCAATTGACCAAAGGTCACGGTCACTGGGTCAAAGGTTGTATTTTTTTACTGATGCTTAATTTAGGTAGGTTGTATAGGTTTCAACAGCTAATGTCATTAAATATGTGCCTCCATGTGTGTTGTACATGAGTGCCGACGGCAGGGTATGTTGGTGTATTTGCCTCATTGTAGAGATCTTAAAAGTAAGCCTCTGAATTATACGTATAACTTTAAGTTTACGAATAGGTTTATCCGAAGGAAGCTTTACACTATCTTTGAACATACTTTATGATTTGCTTAACATACAAAATAATATATTGGAATAAAAATACCATTAAGAAACAATGTTTTGTGTTGATAATGGGGGTAAGAGACACAAGCTACCCAAACAACACACTTGCGCGCATTTCATTCAGTACAACTGACTACACCTCAACCGTATACAGAAAGGTGCATCGGTGGCGTTGAATACATTGACCACGGTAAAACAGGCTATTGGAGGACTTGGGTAACACACCCACACCACAATTAATAACATGCAAAATAACGATGTAAACAACTGACCATTAAGTATTTAACGTTTGCTGTAGCTAGTGTTACATGAAACTGTTATTCTGTTCGACGTGCAGCCAGACACGCACACAAACAAACAAGTCCGCCCATCCCTCTCCGTCTGTGTCTAAATAGTGTTCCAATTATACGAACAAATTTCAGAAGGTGATTACTGTGCTTCACATGTATCCTGTATTTACGAATTGTCCGATTTAAACGTCCAAGTCTATTTTGCCTTGCCTTGATGGGTTAATACAGTCGCCAAGCAGATACAAATTTGGAGGTAAATCAAGCGTCTGTTCGTTTCCAATTGGAAACCTGTGTCATTGTTGTTTCCTTAAACTCATTATTCTACATGACGAATTTTAATTGGTTGTCAAAGATGACTTGAAGACGGATGTAGTGGTACCGACGATGTCAACTGAAGTAAAGATGTTGATCCTCCTGGGGGATATAGGGTCTCGTGAGACGTGCCGTCAATGACTTTTGGTTTGGTTTTATTTTGTTAAACGTCCTATTAACAGCTAAGGTCAGTAAAGGACGTGCATCCGTGTCTTTTGTGTAAGCGTACATGTTTGTATGTGTTTTGGAGACAGAGTATGTTGGGGTAACCGCCTCCTTGTGATAGCACGAATCTGATGACGACTTTATAGCGCTATGTCACTGAAATACCATCCACAGAGTCACACGTAGTGTTGGGGTCTCCTCTTATCCAAGGATTTTAATCCTACCCAAATAGTGATCCCCGTCCACAGAGTAACACGTAGTTTCGGGGTGTCCCCTTATCCGCATATCTTAATCAGATCCAAATATTGATCCCGTCCACAGAGAAACACGTAGTGCTGGGTTGTCTCACTGAAATCCCATGCCGACGGCACCCAGCACAGCATTCCACGGGTGAATCAATTGTTGTCATTTTCCTTAGTGCTGAACGTTAGGCAGGGAATAACAACTACCCTTTTTAAAGGACTTCGGTATGTCCCGACCTGGTGATAGAACCTATTGCACCAGTCATCGCTGCGACAGAAAGAGTGATAGAAGTGAACGAAGGACGAGTTGTAATTGATTGACTCGTAGCGTTCAAAGTGTTTTTGATCAGTAACGACTTCCAACATGAATTGGTAACCGTTGCGCCAATATTACTATTCATAGAAAGAATTGACGATATGCAACTACTTTCCCGTGAACATTGCGTTCGTGATAATCGAGGTGTGTCTTCATCTTATTGTGCGTAACCCACGGACATCGTGGGTGTGTTTTCAAGTACTTTAAACTTTTCCTCTGTCAATATGAAAGACATCACTGATCTCATTGACGCTCATAAAGGTAAGAATACATCCACAGCAGTAACCTACATTGCTATGGTTACAGAAATCGCCGTGAAAGAACTTGTGCAAGACACTAAGGTTGAAGCCGAAATCAAGAAACCTGGTAAGGCTGGTTGTCGCCATTGAAGTGGGACTAAAAAGCAGCTGATCTTCAAAGTATATAATTTTATCATATAACTCCCCTGTTATGCAGTGAATACTTCCATTTCATATTTCTGCATATTAATTCATCTTTTACGACCTGGAGCGATTTTGATTGATTGACCGTTTTTGATTGGTTAACCGCATCACACTTTCCCACGATAGTAAATAACTTCGCACTACGTCTCGTAGTAAACATGGCGGGCACGAGATTTCCAGTTGGTTCTAAATGACGGATGACAACACACAGAAACAAATTTCCGGAATATCATCTAATCCATCCAACTCCGGGAGTTTACAAAACGTTCTGAACAACGATACACATATGGCAAAAAACTTACAAAACAACAATGTCAACGTGCGAGCTACGTGGAGCTCCGAGAGTAGATCGGAGACTAGGTTTCATCCAATTTCCATGGAGATATCCATTCTATGTTTGGAGGAAACATTTACGGTGGACATTTCAGCATTAACATTTATAAACAATCTCCCACATCACTTCCCAAACCAGTGAAACGACGTAGGATTATCGAATCGGACAGTGATAGACAGTATCATTGAAGCTGTTGACATACCCCGCGTAGAGTGACGCTGTGGAATGTCGTGCGCTGTGACGTACGTGGACCATGTGAACTTGTTGCTCCGTTTTGCTAGAAATTGTCTCCAAATTTCAGCTGAAGCTCTATATTTGTTCTAATCATTGAAAATATATTATTAAAATAAATATTTATCCATGTTGTTTGAGTGATTTAAAAAAGATTGGGACTATTTGTTACAGCGAAGATAGATCTGACCTTCATTTTAATAGTAGTGCTTTGGTCATGTCATCAAAAGTCAGCTGATGAAATGACGGACGATGAAATTGATTGTTTGAACGAATGTAGTGTCAGTATTTCAGTTATGATAAAAAAGAACTTGCACTCGTTATCATAAATGTCTTCTTTTCTCCACAATATAAGTTAACAGAAGGTAAACGATTTAAAAGATTTAATGTAAAAGCATGATTATTTGTCACCAAAGTTGTGTTAACCATGGCTCTAGGTTTGTTTGAAATTCTTTTAAAATAATTTACCAAGTTGTGTTACTGTTCACTCAATTTACTTGTACCTAAATTTCTCCTATCATCCCCGTCCCTCTTCCCAAATGGGCCACACCCTCCGTTTATAGAATATTTGATGCTCTAGGCCAAATTTAGTCAAAATCCACTGATTTCAATGTTACAATGGGAGCAACAGATCAATTGTCGTTTTTTTCAATGCAATCCTTAGCAGATGGCATAGACAAAAACCACCGACACTGCAGGGGGTTCCACGTTAGTCGCCTTTATGACATTAAATGGGATTCAAATAACTTATTCTTTCCTCGAACCTGAGGAAGTCCGTTGGTGAATAAAAAACGACATTCGACAATCAATACTTTCTATAAAAAAGACAGAAGGGTAATTTCCAGCCTTATTTAATAATACTTATATTTAGACATAATAGCAAATTTTGATAGGTGGTATTTAAGTATTTATCTTTCTATTCACTTTTCGTTAGCCCAACATTATCCTAGACACCTCTCTTTAGCTCAATATATTTTTATACACCTCTCCTTTGTCCGAAATATTCCTTAAAACCTCTTGTTAGCCCAACATAATCCTTAACATCTTACGTTAGCCCAACATAATCCTAGACACCTATCTTTAGCTCGACATATTCCTATACACCTCTCCTTAGTCCGACATACTAGTATCCCTGAACATCTCTCGTTAGCTCGACATATTTCTATACACCTCTCCTTATCCTGAAATACTAGAATTCATAAACATCACTCTTGTTAGCCCGACATACTAGTATTCATGAACATCTCTTGTTAACCCGACATTTTCCTTCACACCTCTTGTTAGCCCAACATAATCCTAAACACCTCTCGTTAACCCGACATTTTCCTTCACACCTCTTGTTAGCCCAACATAATCCTAAACACCCCTCGTTAACCCGACATAATCCTAAACACCTCTCGTTAGCCCGACACATACTGGTATTCATAAACATCACTTGTTAGGCCGACATTTTCCTTAACACCTCTTTTTTTGGTGTCATGCTGTCGTGCCTTTAGTATTTCAGTGAAAGGACTCCTTATATTTTCAGACTTGAGCTGCATTGAACACGTTTAACAATTAACTAAACTTTCAGTAAATAAAATGTTGGATCTTGTCTTTTGAGATTTTTGACACTTTCTTATCGTAAACATGTATTTTCAGAGCGAGCTAATATTGAGTTATTCATTACAACATAGGAATCCCTTCTTTAAATATCTTAACTCTCCCATTGTATACAATCTCGGCACGCGACATGATCAGCAATGATGGTAATTCTTTGACACAATAACTTTCTGTCACGGGAGTCTCATTTCCCCTTCATCCCTGCTTAATTTGATATTGTATTTCCCGTTTGAAGTTGCACAGCTATTGAGTAATGTGGAAATACTAGAACACGTTTCATTCTCAATAGTGAGATTCAAAGTTGATCAATGACCGTGTAACGATATTCTCCAGCTGAAAAACCTATTTCACGAAATTCATGAAAGCATAAAATCGGTCATAAACAAAGCTAATTAAGGTCAATTGTTATTTGCGGCGACTGTGTGGAGCTCTGGGGGATTGATTGAATCGACAGGTAGTAACACACCTGATTAGAGGTAACGACAGGGACGCGGACTGCCCAGGAATACACACAACAAATACCACATATAAAGGTCGCTATGATGATCTTTAAAGTTGCATAGAACTGCGTTATAAAGAATAGGAGCATGTTAGCATCGATTTAAGTATAGAGCTGTATAATAAGGTATATCGACTTATTAGGGTCTATTGACATAGCTTTTTATAACGTGAACATCATCTACATCAAAATAGAATGTGAGAAATGTGTCGTCAGAGACTTATGCAAATTTGCAGAAAAGTGGTTCTAGAGTGATGCTCGGATATCGGAATGACGAGTACGGGGACAGTATTGCTGGTGTGTACTAGCTGTATCGTCACTAATGGAGATGTTTTGGATTATAGTAGCACTGAATTGTATCATAACTTACAATTTTTATGGTAGGTATATATTAATATGTTTTTTAATGCATCAAAAATATCGTCTTCGTGGGTTTATAATTATTTATAAATAATCATACTTTATAGAATTGTCATGGTTGGTATGTTTGATGTATACTATAACATATCGCTATAACTAACGATGCAATACCTCATCACTGTGTGTATTATGACAATACTTTACACCTAAATAAGCTAACAAGGGGCCCTGAGGGATATTTAAGCAATCATAGCAAATACTCTCATTTAAGACAATACTTAAAATTTACTGTCTCTCAGCATGGACGAGAGAAGCACGAATCGACTGTTTATACAAAATTGAATCCCCTTGACCCAAGGATACTCTAGCAAAATCTTTGGTTAGATATCTCCAGATTTCAACCTATTCCCCCCTGTCAAGCCACCCGTTTATACAAATTTTTGCCCCCTTTGCCCAAAGATGCTTAAGATCAAATCTTGCTAAAATTTCTCCATTCGCACATAGAATATGAACTTTCAACATTGTTACTATTTCGTTTTAGGTCCTCCCTTCTCTGTCAATGATGCTCTGGAGGTAATTTGTTCAAAATTCCACCGAGCCCTCCTCCTCCAATCGTAAAAAATAAGCGTTTTAATATTTACCTCTATTGGCCCCTTCCCTCTGCCCCTAGAGGGACCCTTTGTTCAGACAAAACACTCAAAAGGGAGTTAAGTGAGAAAGTATAGATAAGATAAGGGTCCCAAGTATTGTACGATGATGTTACACATAATCAAGAATGGCTTCAAAGCGACGGGTATTTACCCTTTTCATTTCATACCAGATGAGGTAGTCCCAACATATAAACGTTTACTGGACCCACTAGTCAGTGGTATGTCAGAAGCCACGGACGTTGAGAAGCAACGCGAACACCAATCCCGTTCTAAAATTCAACAATCTTGCACTTGTGGTACTTCTGAAATTAGAAACCGACTTTCAAAATTATTAGAAGGCACAGAGGAAAACCCGTGCATCTACAAGGACCCGACATGATTCGCCTTTTATAACATGCAGTGAGATTCCTCCCCGAACATGCACGGTTGACCGTTTTCTGGAACCGCAACATATATCAAAACCAGCATTATATGTCATCGAGTGTAACGAGTGTTAACATAACCGCGTTCGTAACGATGATACACTGCTTCAACTCTTTCCTCTCCGCCGACGTCTCCGGACTGACCATCAATTTCTTTATGTCTAAATGCAGGTCACTGCACGCTCTGTAAGGATACTTGTCCTGAGAATGAATTTCTACGAAATAATTATTGCATGCAAATACAATAAAGCTATCGTCTGCCGATTCATGAAGCGAAAAGTCCTTAATCTAATTATTGTACATGAAAACCTTCCTAAACGTAGTTCTGTGGAGTCACGATGATTTGTGCAAACTTAACAAGTTCAACAGACCAGAGTGAGAATGAAGCTTGATATCAATTTAATAGGCCAAACAATTCAAGGTTTGTGAGTGTTGTATGTATGTGATTTAACTCCTCACAACATACGAAGACGGGGAGGCACCCTCGAAAAAAAAGATTAAATTGAAGAGCGAGGAAATTATATATATATCCCAATTCTTTTAAATGAGGGAAACAGAGAAGATACCAATGCAACCCACAATTCCGTATTAGTTGTCTCTTATTATGCAGTGCCTTACAGGGGTATCTTTCAACTCTTCAAATTAACGAGATCCATGTCAGAAGTTAAACAATACAGTAGGATCAGAGTAAGAAATCCATATTTATTTCTTAATGGAAAACATTAATATTTCAGATAGCTTGGAAGATGTATGTTAAATATCACTGTTTTACCTATCTTTCTGCCATCCAGGGACAGATGCAGTATCCACATTAATCGCCTGCGATGGTCAGTATATCCCATTGGAATGTTCGGCCGGACTGTCGATTCATATCCTAGATGCCAATTTTGGACGAACGGAAGTAGCACCATGCGGCGGAAATACATCTGTGACGTCATGTGTGATGCCAGGGACTTTAGATATCGTTAAAGGGATCTGCGAGACATCAAATACCTGCAGTATTTTGTCATCAACTACCGTATTCAATGACCCATGCCCGGGGGTTACGAAGTATCTCGTTGTCACATTCGAGTGTCTTGGGGGTAAGGGATTTTATTTTACTATACGTCACTGAATGTTCATTTTAGATAATTGTAAGTTTTTCATCGAATACATTAAAAGATATACCATGTACCTTTAAAGTAATTCAGATTATTCATGAACCCGATATATATCTGTGTTTGTATTGTTTTACGGGCCATCGAAAACTAAAGTCGTTTTATCACACTGTAAAAACATTTATTGTTGAACTGATGATGAATCATCTAAAGCCAGAATACTTGCATTTGCTTAATCTGAAAATGAAGGCCTGATTGGTTAAACGCTAGGAAAATCGGTTGACAACAACACTTGATGTTTCTACCTTCTCCTTGACCTTAGATTTGTCGCACAAAGAACCAGTGGAGAAAATGTTTGATTTACTTTGAAATAAAAAAAATCGAACCGAGTGACTATAATATTACTAAGATTTGAAACCAAAGATGCTCCTTATAACCCTATTTTATTAATCAGAATAACTATTTGTTTCAACTAAATGAACGTCATAGTCTTTAGCTGATATGACTCTTGTATGTTATCTTAATGTTGCAAGAACGCCTTGATATTTCAAAGCATTAAAAATGAACCATTTTACCGTCCTACGAGGTTTTAGGGTGATAAAGAAGCGGTATTGCAGATTTAGTACAAAATAACTTGTTGCCTCTCTCACTCAACAGGGCCCACACAAGAAACTGTAAGAACATCAGAAGTTATTACAACGCAAGATTTATTGACAACCACCTCTATCCCATATAGGATAACTACATACACATCTCAAGCATTAGCAACTACACAGGATCCATCACTGGCCCAAACAGCCCCTACATGCTCGTGTACCGAGTGCTGGAAGCCGTCTATTAATCAGCTATCATTGGCTGATCTGGCCGCCAACCCAGAACTAGTTCAGGAACTTACCAAGAACATAACAGCGGAGTTGAAGATAGACAGGAAGACATTGTCTTCCGCCAAGAGGCGCATTACGTCGGCCCCAGATAACAGAGTCAGCGCCACCTTCGTTGGATACTTAGGGATTGGAGTTTTGACCGTCGTTTTCGGCCTCATTGTCATCACTGACATCGTAAACATTGTCATACCGTGCATTTTGGGCCAGCGGACTATTCTGTATGATCGTAACAGCTGATTCCCTGAAGTTGTGCTACCATGTTTTATGGAGATAGGATTAATTTGGTGTGGCCATCGCGTCATGTGTTCTCATCAGTGACATAACACGCTGTAGAATAAAATAACACAACCTGTATGACGTTAATGATAAATATATCTATCTTGTTTATTTGATAGTAAATTTTCGCTGGCTTTCGTCAATGTCGGGAAAGGTGGAAACTTCTATGGATTATTGCATTATTAACGGACCCAAAAATATCGATTTCAAAAGAAAACAAGGTTCGAAAACTATTTCCCCGATCATTTATCCATATAAAACATTGCTATGTTTTGAAAAACGGGTAAATGCATGCGACTAGAACCATCCCGGGTACTATTCCTCGCCCCATAACATGGAAATGATTTAGATTCACACTCTTCAAGAGTATACAAAAATAACTAGACATGAAGAGACGAATCAACTCCACTTTCATTATTAGTCCTTTTGGGGACTTTTTTCTATTGTAATTATTTAGGTCCTATGGCCATATACTCGAGAAAAATGATTGCGACTTTGAAATCGTTTATATAAAGGACGAGTATAACTCTCGCGGGGAATGAGGGGCAATGCCCAAAAAGAGGTAAATTGGGTGTAAAGTGTTTAACAGCCTATTCCTCTTCATGAGTACATTGCTATTCATCAAGTCAAATTTGCAACGAAACATTCTTTAGAAGAGGATTCCAAAATATATATTAAATATATATAAAAATATATCTTCTCGTCCCCTTAGTAATTATTATTATATATATTGCCTAAACGTATTAAAACCAATCCAAACCTGTCGATTAGTAATCAAAATCCGTAGACGGTTGATTGGTATGGTTCTATTTTGTTTAACCATCACCAAAACTGACTCCTTAAATGACCTTAGCTGTTGATAAGACATAAAACTAAATAAAACAAAACCAAACGACTTGCGAAAGCGCTGATGTGATGCCGACTTAATAGTGCTACATCACCGAAATATCATGCCGAAGGCACAGCATTCCGCCCGGTCACATTATACTGACAAGGGATACAGCAGTTATTGCATAACCTTAAATACTGAACATTAAGCAGGGGAAGCAACTACCAGTTGTAAGAACTTTAGTACTACCCGGCCTTAGGAGAGAACTTATTGCCTTCCCCATTTGGCTACGCTCAATAAGAAAGCCAAAAGTGAGATATTTCCAAGCAACGCATTAGGAAACTTAAATGTTTTTTTTTTAAGTAGATAGAAAATAAGATTCCAAATGTTGCAATGTGGGCAACAAATTAATTGTGGTTTCTGTAACCCCGCGATTCTGCAGGGGGGTCCCGCATTAGTCGCCTTTTAAGACACGTAGTGGGATAAAACAGAACTATTCTTGTCTTGAACCTGCAGTGGTATGGAGACGTGTAACTTTCCACATATTACTTTAAAAAATAATACGTATGTATAACTTACATCGTAACCAATCTGATTCACTTGTTCAGAGCCAATGCCTTATAATATTACAACTTTTCATTTAAATCCGCGATCATTCTGACGAATGATTTCAGCGATAAGTTCCATTGTAGATATTTAGAGCTTCGAAGGAAGAATCCCTGTATTGAAAGTAGATGAGGAGAGAGTAAGACTTGACCTATTGCCTGGCCAGAGGAATGCCGGCAACGATCTGCACCCCCGGGAGGTCAAACAAGAAAGACTACTATCTAGGATTGATCGGATACTCGGTAGGCCTCGGCAGTGTGTAGAGGTTCCCGTACCGGTGTATGAGGAATGAAGGAGGTACTGTACACAGTTTTGTGCCTACTATAACACAGTTATTATCATTAACAAAGGAGATTCCAGATAAATTAATTCTAGCTCAAAATATCTTCGTTTAATTTGGAGGCAATATTTCCAAACAAACTAAGCATTCCTACTGGAGCAAACTGTTTCACTTTTCTAATTATAAATTACTATCATTTACTTTTCCATTTTCGTAGTTAAATACCCATTCCCTACCCTACGGTGTTACATGTCGCAGTTGAATTGATATGGATGTGCTGGCTCCGAATATCATAATTTTTATAATGCATACTTATTACGATGATGTCTTTGCAGAAACATACATATACATTTTTACATAGTAATATAAATATACACAAACACACACACATATACATAGCATATATAGTATATATGTATAATGCATACATATGTACACACACACACACTAGGGGTGTCACAATACGCCAAGAGTGTATCACGATATATCGCAATACATAATGAATATATTGCGATACGTATCCCGATATATTGGCATAGGAAAGATATGCTCGATTTTATGATAAGTTGTTGTCAGAATGTTATCAAACTTAATCATATATGATATGGATCACATGGATTTAAGATTTTTTTCAAACCAACTATCGATTACAAAATTTGAACTAATTCCCACCGCTATTACAAACCTGTTTTATGCTTATTGGCATATCTTAGAATTTGTAGTAATTTTCAAAGTTAGATTACCAAGCAGATTGAGATACATCAAAATCGGCTTTAAAAAAAAGTATTGCGATACAGCAACATTTCATCTCTGTATCGCGGTACAATACAAAATACCCGTGTATTTCGATAGACCTGTTTTCTGATATATTTCGACATCCCTAACACACACATATGTATACTGAACACACTTACATTTACTCAGGATACATACAAACATACATCACATATGAAAACATTGTAAACATAGACATATTCATGCATGCATGCATACACATAACACAGACATATTCATGCATGCATGCATACACATAATACAAAATCAATACATGTAGTTAATGCAAACCAAAATGGATACTGCAGTATATTTCACTTTTGATCTCTAAACTGTTTCATTACTATACAGCATTATTACAAGGGGAGTCATATACACATATGTATGCATACACATATATCCAAGAATGTGCAAGTATATCCATCCGTACATATATACATGCATAAACATACACAAACAAACCAAAAAACATAAACATGTATACATATAGTTATATATTTCATGTGATTTCTTTTTAATTTTATAAGACTATATGTCAATCATCAGTTTCATCTCACAGCGTTTTGCATATAGAATATCATATACCTATATATATACATATATAATTTAGAATATTCAATACTACATGTAAATATATACTTAATTGTTGTTATATATATTATATAGTTCTTGAGTATTCTCGGGTGTCAGCTAGGTTTATTAATGTCTTTACCCATAGAGGATTTAAAATAAAATATTATAGGCTTGTAACATTTTTAGCTTTAGGGTATGAAAATATTCGACCATGATTGGGCTATTACCTTGTCAATCCCACGTACATTAAATAAATATTTTTTTTAAATTCTAATACTAGAGTTTCTTTTCTTTCTGGAGCTAATGTAGATGAAGAACTTTGCATGAATCATGATGATATTAGTTGGAATGGATTTTTGGAATTCAGAAGTTTTGCCAAATAGTATAATATCTTCCTTTATTTCGAATGTTTGGTCAGTATTTAAGTATATCCATCTACGTATGTCTTGCCAGAAGTTACTTGTTATTTGACACTGATAAAATAGATGTTCTATAATTTCTTTGCTTTCTTGGCATAAATTACATAAATCACATTGTTTGATTCCAATTATTTTTAAATAATGATTAAGTGGAAGTATTTTTGAAAGAAGGCTTAAAGAGAACCATTGAATGCTACTGTCTCTTGTCATTTTGAAAGGGAGAGAGAAACTAGATAAAACAGTGGAGAAAAGTTGGTTAGATAGCCATTTTACTTTTGCTGTATTTGTTTCTTCAATTAATGAGGGTGTTGTACATATCTCTACTTCCTTTTTTACTTCTTAATATCACATTATAGGGTATAAATGGTCTTTCAATAAATGAATTATTTGATCTTGTATCATTATCCCTCATAAATGATTTAATTGCTTTGCAAATGCTTCGTATGCAAATGCAAATGTATTGTAGAAAATTTCCAGTGGTAACATTATACTTTTCTTTAAAATCTGTATAGCTTAAAAAATACCCATCAATTTTTCTTATATCTCCAACATATACTACATTTTGTATCATATTGGCGATTTGAATAGGTCATCAAAATGTTTAATATTTGTCATTTTTGCCACTTTGGTCCATGCTTCAAAAACATCTTTCCAAAATTGATTTTCTGTATGAATACTTTTAATGTATTCAATTCCTATTTCTCCTATTTTTATATTTGATATATTTATTCTGTATTTGAAAAGAAGATATCAAAATATTAACTTCACCGTGATGTCACTTAAAAGATTGAAATTTACCAGATCGTATCAACCCATATTGACAAAGTGAGGACATATGCACAAATCAAGCTTGATTTATAAAACAATGACAAGCAATGATACCATTATCGTCCTTATGTTACGTGTTATAGAATGACATGTTGTAGACTTATGCACAATTATCAATAGATATAACCACTAGCAAGCAACATCATCAACTGCTGTGATTTTGGTTCATGTTTATTGAGGTGTTTTCATTACGGTTATATCTATATGGGTTGATACGATCTGGTATATTTCATTCTTCAAAGCGACATCACGGTGTATCAATATTTTAATATCTTTTTTTCAAATACAGAATAAATATATCAAATGTATCTCCGCGTGGAAAATAATTTTGCTGAAATTATTCATAAATATGTATAATTGATGGGAAGATTCCACAATCATACGACTACACGGTTCACAGGACATGTTAGTGACATTACGCATTACACTCTATTTTGGTTTAGTCTTAATTTGTTTAACGTCCTATTAACAGCTAAGGTCATTTGAGGATATGCCTCCATGTCTGTATGCGTGTATGCGGACAGGAGACAGGATATGTTGGTGAACACTTGCAGGTGGGGGATCGCGAAAAGAATACACATATAAATCGTAGGAGGCGACTAATGTTGTAGCCCCCTGCAGGATGTGGGATTGGCTTTGGTGTCCTCTATTTGGGGACACAAAAGCGACAAAAAAAATCTGCTGCGCCCATTGAAATATTTGGGATCTTTATCTTTCTTTCTACTTCTAGCTACCTTTAATTTCCTAGCGCCTTGCTTGGCAACACTTCACTTTTGGCTTGAATGTTGAGCGTTCGCCCAGGTGAGGAAGGCAATGGGATCTGTTCCCAGGCCGGGACATATTAAAGTCCTTAATACTGGTAGTTGTTGATCCATGCTGAACATTCAGCATTAAGGGGAATGGCAACTACTGGTTCACCCGTTGTCAGTATAATGTGACCAGGCGTAATGCTGTGATTGGTGCCTTAGGCATGATTTTAACCTGGTGTTTTGTCACCCCCTTAGTTTTGATTATAAGTATATATACTGAAACCCTGGTGTATTGTCACCCCCTTAGTTATGTTGCTAAGTCTATATCAGGAAACCCTGGTGTATTGTCACCCCCTTGGTTATGATATTAAATCTATATACGGTATCCTTGTGTATTGACTGGACACAACAAAATAAAATGGGTTTCAACCTCGACGTCATTTCTATTGCAAAGCGGACATCGCCGTTGAGCTCTAGGTATACCATTATACCTGCCTGTTTCTATACTTCGTGTATGAGATTGTAACCTATACTTACTGAGGATATTTTTACACTTATAAGTTAGTGACTTGGTTAGGTAGAACTGCATATCTTAATGATCTACGATATATTTATATAACCTACATTTGGAGGAGTTTTCTAAAATGCTTCCAACTTCTTGGATAAAAGTATCTTGCACACGTTGGGTGTATAAAAATACGAAATGTTTTTCATTAGAAACACACTGAGCCAACCAATTATCATGAAAGCAAATTCTACTTAATTCATGCTTGACTTGATATACAAAATTAGTTTTACAATTTGTTTTTTTACGATTTAATTCCGACAAGCTCATCGTAACAAGATCTCAAAACACAATTGTCAGTTTTCAATAATTTCAAACAGTCCTTGATAATGGATATTTTACGCTTTATCTGTAAAGGATATCGACCCAACTCAAAGTAAACCATAGAAATATTTACAGACTTTTTTTTACTCCAAGAACTTCTTTCAGGAAATGCAAATAATGAAATTTTCAATTTGTGTTGCAGGACAGAATTCCCAGACTTCACAAGTAATATTAAGTAAACAAGTGATATAAGTGTCGAATAATGACAACTTAGTTTCACAGTTTTACATAAAATTCCTAAAATTCCTTTTCTACCCTTGGCAGCAATGTTATCCAATGCTATAGTAAATTTGCCATTATAATTGAATACTAGCCCCAGATAACAAAAATTGTTTAATATTTCAATAGGCCTACCTTTGTACGTCCATTGCTCATTGGGGAAAACACGTTTATTGTTCTTCCTGAATATTTCTACTTTTGTTTTATCCACATTTACATTTAAATTCCAGTGTTCAGCATAGGAATGCAAATGGTATATTTTGCAGATCGACAACGTCCTCGAAACACAAAACCGTGTCGTCCGCATACAGTATAATAAAAATATTGATCAACTGTAACTGATAACTCTTGACAATTTGACTCAATACGTTCTGACTCCATGTCATTAATAAATAATGAAAACAAAATCGGGGATAAACATTCCCCTTGTAATAAACCGATCTGGAGGTCGTACGTGGGAGACAATTTACCATTTAATTTGACGCAAGATTTGACATTATCATAAATAGATCTTATGACATTTAACAGTCAACCCCTTACCCCTGACGTCCATAACTTAAACCATAATTTGTCATATGATATGCTATCAAAAGCCTTTTGATAATCAACAAAAACACATTAGAGTCGTTTATTATTACTCTGTAAAGTTTTGGTAATTAAAGCATTTAGTACAAAAATTGCATCCCGTGTACCACTTCCGGGTCGGAAACCAAATTGAGCGTCACTCCATGACAGTAAACGTTTATTAAGAAGGGACGTGAATAGCTTAGCTAAATGACTAATGATGGTTATACCTCTATAGTTGTTAACGTTATTTTTGTCCTCCTTTTATGTATGGGTACAACAACACCCTGTGCCCATGACTTAGGGAAATATCCTACACGCAAAATAGTATTGAATAATTTTAACAATACAGGTACAAATAATTCACTATATTCAATGAAATACTCGTTTAACAACATATTTATACCAGCAGCTTTTCTCTTAGATAGACACTTTATAGCTGTAACTAACTCCTGTGTACTAAACTCATCGTCCAGTTCAGATAAAGACAATCCTTATTATGTTTATGCTCATCAGTACATAATGGTGTCTCAGCTGTGGTATCAGCCAAGTCTTTAAAATATTTGAAAAAATCATCAAGTTATGAGTCACCCGTATGTACAGGTTTACGCTTAGAGAAATTACGGTAAACAGATTTTGGATCGTTACGTCGTAAAGTGTCCGTCATATTACCTTCCATTTGGAGATACAGGCGCTTCGTTTTAGCTTCATAAAATTTATACCGCTTTTTGGATGATGTAAAATTATCTCTGTTACATACAGACTTACATTTATTAAACTCAAAAAGTGCAGATTTGTAGATGCTATATAATCGCTTAAGTTTTTTTTCCGCAACAAAAACGGTCAAACAATGAATTAACATTATGAACCAAAACTTCAAGCCAATGATCAATACTTTCAATAGATCTTTTATGGAATCATCAAACAGATAAATGTTTTCAGTTACAAACTTAGAAGACTTTTCCTAGGCATCGCTAGTCCAAGAGATAGTATTAATATTTTAGTAGATCTATTAGCATTATTAAAACAGTTGCAATTATCGTCCATGATTTTTAAGTTAAGAAAAAGTGGTGCGTTGTCGAAAAATTCATTAAAGAGACCGACTTCACAATCGTTTACGAAATTCATGGAATCAGTATTACCTAGCACATAATCAATCACACTAGTGCCCAAGGCATTATAAAAAGTAATCTTTCCATCCAAGTCGCCTGCCGTACGACCGTTCAAAATACACAAACCTGTTGTTTTACACAATTGTAACAATCGCCGACCGAATGAATTTACATGAAGATCTTGGGACACACGATCACTATGACCCATTTCATCGTTATATGTAACAACATTATCAATAACACAATATAAACTGTTATGCAAACCATAATGAGCTATGTAATATGGTTCGTTACTAGTCCTACTGTTAAGATCACCAATTATAAAAACACGGCATTATGTACCAAAATTGGAGGAAAAAACACTTTCAAGTAACTCAAAAATATCAACATCATAAATGTCATAAAATGTTGCCGTTTCAGGGGGAAGGTAAGCTAAAACTATATACACAATCTAACTGTCCGAAAAAAGTCTACCATTGATTTTAACCTATACTGTCCGCCACTCTGAGTTGAGCAATGGTTTATCTAGAGTTTTAATACCACGACGAGGCAATTCATGAAAGGAACAATTACTACATTCTCCAGACTAATATATGGCTTTAACAAAGATTTATACAGACACACTATGCCGCCTCCTTTACATTTCGATCTTCGAAATGGCGGGAAAAAATCAAACCCACTTATAGAAAAATTGTCTGTGTCGTCTAACCAGCATTCCATCAGACAAACTAAATCATAGGACCTAAAAGTGTTACAAAACTCTTCATTATTTAGTTTATTACACAGATTGGTCAATTTCTAACGAACGTACCGTTTGGTTTCCCCACGGATCCAACTCTGCTGCAAAGATGACGCAGAATAAAGAGGGGGGGGGGGGGGGGGGGGGGGGGGGATTGGTCCGGGCCGTGGGAGTCGAGGCTTGCCACTGACGCTTGGCAGGTCGTAGGGGGACATTTTACTTTTCAATTTTACATAAACATTATTAACGCACTTTCCTTATCAGATATCAGCTATTTAACAGTTCGTCACGTCCCGTGCTTAGTGGCTTTCCCTTTTTCATTCCATCTTTCTCGAAAATCCGTTTCCACTGCACTGACTATAACTGAATGGCCCATCACATGCCTATATTACATACATCATATACAACAGTAAGTGGAACTATTTACAGAAAGAACGTAACGCACATTTCCACACTCACTCGCATACATTCAAGCACATGCACACTCCATGCATTCACGCTCTCGTGCACTTAAAAAGAAAGTTAAAACATTACAGAGGATTACTAAAATAATAAGGAACACACAAGTGCACGCTTTGCCATGTAATACGGACACAAGCTAAGAAATGAATATGAAAGATAATGAGGACTGGTGGAGAGGAGACACAAGAACGTGACCATATTAAAACCTGCGAGAACTCGATAATACTGTTGGACAGATATAAATGGATGCCTCCCTGTTTGCAATGTATGCATGTGTGTCGGAGGCAGCATCTGTTTGTGATTGCGACTTTGCGATAGTGCATGGTATTTAACTAAAATATCTCGTGGAAAACATATAATGGACGGACAGACTCTTCTATACCATAATTCATCCCGTCGACACAGTTTAACGGGAATGTGACAAAAGTTTTAATTCTATAAATATATATTTGTGAAAGTCATATCGTAAGTTTCATGATTAGTTTGATACGCTCGCCTAGTAACGATTACGTCACCAGATATGGTCTAGTGCTTTCAATCTGTAGTTATATTCAGTCGACTGTCGCCCGCGTGCAGTCTCACGTTATACATTTCAGAGTTGAACTTTAAAATGCATGAATCGATGGCTGTAGATGATGAAGGCATACGGCTTGACCAGAAGAATGCTGACGATGACTTGCCCCGTCGAGAGGTTTGGTCGAACAAGGTAGAATACGTACTCGGATTGATCGGGTACACGATAGGTTTCGGCAGTGTTTGGAGGTTTCCGTACCTGTGTATGAAGAATGGAGGAGGTAATGTACATTGTTATCATATACAAGCTTTAATGTGTCACTGTTTATTACATTTTTACCAGTGAAATATTGAAAACCATTCATTCCATAAAAGTAATATTTTTCACTAGTGAAAAACATCACTTTTGCTGCTTTGTCATAAAAAAAGCCAGCAGACTATGCAGGTCAGCAATCGAACTTTTTGATCGGAGACAACTCATGTCATATGAAACACATTGTCAGCATCTCCAAGTCCAAAGTCAGAGACTAAACAATTGGAAGAAAGTATAAGAGAACAAGGGTCAAACATGTATCTTACTTAGTTGTTTGTTTATATCTTATCATCAGGATGAGTGGTGACAAAACGAAATCTGCATTTTCCCCACTCCCCACCGATGTAGTTTCGGCGCTTATTAACAACGCGTAGTGATCTGAGTTGATAGGACGGGACTTTTTCTAAATAATTTGATTGTGATAGTTATTTGGTACACTTTATTAAAAATAAAAATTTAAGTGCCTACTTAATAAAATTGGGTAATTAAAGGACTTTAAATTTAGTTTTTACATTTAATTTATTTATTTTTTTACAGAGAGGACTATATTTTGTCGCGTAGGGTTGCCTAAACATGCTAGTATTAAAAGGATCCAGCTCATGTATTGTCAGGTTGATGTGTGGTTTAGCGTTCCGGTGTAGGTTTTCGTAATTAAATGTTATAAACAGAATATCTAACAGTATCTTCAGTAATACCAAATATATTTCACATTTCACGAGTTCGAGTGGAAGATATCAATATATTAGCCACACGAGTGAATGATATTAAAATATCAGCCATTCGAGTGAAATATATGTAACGGAACTGGTCTGGGTCGATCGTCGGCGACCAGATAGCTCAATTGGTTGAGCGTCCGTCTAGAGTTCGGAAGAACCCGGGTTCGAACCCTGGTCTGGCCGTGCATTTTCCCTCTCCTGTTACATACATTTGGTATTAATGAAGATACTGTTAAATATCCTCTATAACTTTGCATCTTAGCTAACATGTACATATTATGGATCTGCCCATCTGAGGTTCAAACTCTTGTTTTGATCTAGTGCACTCCTCCATCCCAACATGTCATTGGACACCAAATCCAAGAAGATATGCCTCGGACCAACTTTAAGAAAAAGGAATGGTTAAAGGCCAAATTATAGGACACTGTTAGGTCAAAGTGACTATTTTCTTGCACTCTTCACTCCGCCATCCAAAGATGTCCTTGTACACTAAATCTGGTTACTCCAGTTGAAATAATAAAGAAGATATACCCAGTCCAACTTTTTCAAAAGTTAAGGTCAAATGTCAAATCATATAGGACACAGAATGGCCAAAGTGACCTTCTTGCACTCTTCATTATCCATCCAAAGATGTCGTTGTACACCAAATCTGGTTACTCCTGTTAAAATAGTATAGAAGATATTCCCTGACAAACTTCTCGGACGGACGGACGGACGGACGGACGGGCGGGCGGACGGACGAAGTGCAAACTTATATTCCTTCAAGAACCCTTAGGGGACTAAAAATATAATAAAACAATGTACTCTTTTTTCAGTTCATGAAAATCTACATGTTTGTCTAAATTGCCAAGCCCAATGCCCACTTTGAAACATAAGTTGGGTTTGTATTTGTTTTTCGAAACAACCTTCAAACTATAGTTCACTAATAACTATACTAGCGGAAAAAAGCAACTGTGCATGCCTAAAATGTGTTATAAAAATAAATGTGTATGACGAAGAACAACAAGGTTTTCAGGGACAATTTATTTGTTATTTATTAACAGTTGCATTCCATTTTCCACGTTATGGAATCAATAAGTTCCGCTCAGGAGTGACGTAAACACAATACTGAGTTCACAAAGTTAATACCTCGTATGCCAACCGTTTGCCTGATTGCAAGCCTGGCAACGTCGACGCATGGAGCCTATCAGACGGTTCAAGAATGCTTGTGGGATGGCATTCCAGATCTGTACTAACGCTGCAGCCAAATCAGCCAACGTCACCGATTGATTAGGTAATGCCCGTAATCTGCGCTTCATTTCATCCCAGACAAGTTCAATGAGCAACAGATCGGGGGATACAGCAGACCAGGGCAACACGTCAACGTTCTGCTCGGCCAGAAAGTCCATAGCGACACGAGCTGTGTGTGGCCTGGCGTTGTCCTGCTGTAGCGTAATGTGACGTTGCCGCCCTTGCACGAATGGAACGACGTTGGTCCGGTGGATCTCGTCACGGTAACGTAGCGCGTTCAAATTCCAGTTAACAACCCCCAGAGGCGTTCTCCCGTTGGCTGTGGTACCGCCCCAAATCATAACGCTGCCTCCGCCGAAAGAACGTCGTTGTACCACACACGCGTCACAGAAACGTTCTCCAACGCGACGATACACTCTGGAACGGCCGTCACTAATATCCAGGTGGACTCGCGACTCGTCCGTAAACAAAATGCCTGCCCAATCCCGTCGAGTAAATCGCAGATGCCTTCTGCACCAGGCCAGACGTGCTACACGATGACGTGGCAGAAGAACTGGGCGGATTGCAGGACGGCGCGGATGGATATCTCGTTCACGCAATCGGTTCCGGACAGTTCTCGGGCTTATTGGTAGCAATCCAGGGATTGTCCGTGCAGTCAAACTTGCCGTTTGGAAGCGATATCTCAAATGAACAAGCCGAATATGGTTGTCCTGTTAACTTGACGCCACACGTGGACGTCCCGTACGAGGTCGATCGCCGACGTGGCCAAACTGTTGATGTCGTCTCCACAAATCCCGGATTGTGTTTCAATGGACATGAAAACGTGTAGAGACAACGACTTGGCCCATACCAGCTTAAAGCATACCAATAATCCGGAGGCAGTTAGTTTCATTGAGCCTCGGCATAGCATTAATCACAAATTAAAATGTTATAATGCTGTTTTTACTGTTCACTGGTCTCAACAGAGTGACCCTTTTCATTGTCGAACTGGATGGCTGCACGAGAAAAACGTGCAAACTAGTCAACGCCCATAGAGAGCAAACTGCACGGGAAAAACTGTCAATGACACACGGATAGTGTGTATGTGTCATACTCGGTCATGTGTGTGAATTTTCATGTATATACAGTTGGTAATACATGTTCTATAACAATTATCCGTATGCACAGTTTCTTTTTCCCGCTAGTATATATACTAGTATTAACATTTTATCACAGTGACACTATACATATAGGTTTCACTTTTAATATAAAGTTTGGTTGTTTTCTTTCTTGTTTAGCGTCACTAAACATGGGAAACAACTATTATTAGTCGTATTTAATCCGTGTTTACATGTCATCAAAACGAACGTGCGTATCTATCTAATCATAACGTCACAAACGCCACAGCTTACCTGTGTTATACTTCCTGACCTTAGTAACAAGACCAGCATGTCAATGTGACAGGTGCATTCCTCATCCCTTTCTTCACGTTCACCCTGCTATGTGGATTTCCCCTGTATTATATGGAGCTGTGCCTTGGTCAGTTTTCCGGGAGAAGTGCCTTAATCGCCTGGTCACTATGTCCACTACTGGAAGGTAAGTTTTATACCTGTGGAAGGTAAGTTTTATACTTGTGAAAGGTAAGTTTTATACCTGTGGAAGGTAAGTTTTATACCTGTGGAAGGCAAGTTGTATACTTGTGGAAGTTAAGTTGTATTGTGGAAGGTAAGTTTTATACATGTAGAAGGTAAGTTTTATACATGTGGAAGGTAAGTTTAATACCTGAAGAAGGTAAGTTGTATTGAGGAAGGTAAGTTTTATACCTGTGGAAGGTAAGTTTTATACCTCTGTTACTAAGATGCATTTGCCTGTGTGTGTCTTACGTTCATCTTCCTGTTAACGCCTTTGATTTAATCATTGGATATTTGTTGAATAATACTGCTCAGCATAACTGACCATCGTTATCAGTTTGCAATATCTGCTTCCTTTTATTTAATAGACATTAAAATACGAACAAAATACTTAACACACCTGCATATATACTCTGCAGTATGTATAGGTAGATCGATTAAAGGGGAATCCACGATCGAATTACTTAAGCGGTAACGGACTAAGTCAATAATTGCAGAAGACACAAAGACGACATAAATGGAGAACGCCAGAGAAGTGAGCCATCTAGTCAGTTGTTTTTGACTCGACATGAGGAAAAATTCCTTCAGCTTAATCAATTAAGCACTAGCGAACGATGAAAGGAATTATATCAGTACAAAGTACTTGTTTCCTCATCATGTTTGCTAATGAGATTTGTATTATTCATGCCATGTATTTCGTTACTTGAACAAATACAGTTTAACCAAAGCACTAGTGGATGCACATAGGAAACATGATCTCTGTTACATTATTGATGTCGCCAGCTTAAGATCAGTATTCTTTCTCTCGTTCACATGATTCTTGAAGGTAGCAGCTTATCGAATATACATATTTTTAAAAAACTTATCCTATATGACACAAAAAAAGTCACAATACATTAAATTGCTCTTCCAGGCATTGGCTACTCAATGACCCTGATGACTATGATATGTACGTGGTACTACGGGCTGATCGTCGTCTGGGTGCTAATGTATCTGGGTTACTCCTTCTACCCGACCCAGCCCTGGGCTACTTGTGACAATGACTAGAACACGAACGAGTGTGTTGTACTTCGGTTGGGGCTCCAGGCAGCAAATAACACACCTAGGAACAACGCCTCTTACCTTCTCAATATATCCTCAGCTGAGGAAAGCCTCGACTTCTACCCAACGGCGGCCACCGAGTTTTGGAGGTAAGCAGTCGTCGGAAAGTCTTTTTGTCTCGAAACTAACAAACTCCTGAAAATAAAGCTACTACTTAACAACGTTTTAATAAGATTTGTTTTTTCTAAACCGTGGAAAAGCTTTTTTGAGCGTTTGGTAAAAATATTAATAAAGCCGTTTTTATTGCTTTAGGTGTTATCACTGTTGATGTATATTTCTACCTAGATGTTAACAATGGCGGCATGCTATCTTATAACAATAAAAGCAACAGACTGTTTGTGAAATTGTGAAACTTTTTTATTCGGGTTTGGTTTATGAGATTTTATTGTTCTGGTAATATCTGAGGTCGTAACATAGTGCCTCTGTGTATGTAACCTATTGTGTGTTTTGCATAATTGTAACGTAAAAAGTTTTAATTCTGTACACATTTGGTGGTCGGGTAGAAGAGTAAATAGTTCACTTTCCTTTCACGAAAACTGCCGACATTTGACTTTCTCATCATCAGATCTGACAACGATGGGGTAACCTACTTAACAGCTTGGGTTTTCTCCGAGTTTTCCAGTTTTACTCCTACAGATAAGACTTATTAACCATGCATCTGTTTTATAGATACAAGTTACTGAACGCGTCTACTGGAATAGACGATTGGGGGATTCCCCAGTGGCACATCATACTGGCCTTGTTCTTCTCTTATGCGTCCATGTTCCTTTGCATCGTAAAAGGAGTTAATTCCGTCGGAAAGGTAATATGCAGTTGATTCGGTACTCAAAAGATTGCTCTAAATGTCATGACCTCCGTGATAGATGTCGACTGCTGACGGTCAAACTTATAGCACAGGGTTTCAAACGATACAGGTTGATGAAGAATTTGGACAAGTTATATTTTCGCTTACATGGCGGATACCATCGATGAAGCTGAAGGCGCTTACCCTTCTAGAACACCTGTAAAATTGCCTTCGTTCATATTTTGCCCTAGTTTTATCAATTTTGAGTTTTGCTCCCTGTAAAAATCATTTCGGGAAGCATACAGTCGCCACTTTGTTCGTTCGTCCATCCGAAATATTTGTCCAGCATTAACTGCTGACTTGCTGAAAGTAGCTAAATGACATTCAAGTGATGGAATGGCGGTGTGTTGCTTACAAATATTTACTCTGTAAGCCCAAGGTCAATGTCACATCGACGTCAAAGGTCAAGTTCATTGTCTCGTTCATTGTTTATAACTGTTTGAAGATAATAAAATGAAATTAGATATGCAATTTATAATTTATTTAGGATGATAGGCTGCGCGTTGCATACCATTATTTGATCTGTACGCTGAAGGTCAAGGTCACATTGAGGTTATAATATTTCAGCTTTATTTACCTTTTATTATTGGAGGATGTGTCGTCAGTTTTTTTTATGAATTTCTGGTTAATTTAAAAATTTCACAAGTAGTATCAACACTTAATTCTATAAAATAAAAACCTCTTTTCTTTATGTTGGATTGCAACGCTGTGTGTCACATTGAAGTAATATTATTTAAGTGACTTCTCTATGGAGCAAAGCCATCAGTTTTACTAATTACCTTTTGTGGTGGTAATATTTTACTCAAAAATTGTAAAATGTTGAAAATAAATCTCTATGGAGCAAAGCCATCAGTTTCACTAATTACCTATTGTGGTGGTAAAATTGTGCTCAAAAATTGTAAATTGTTGAAAATAAATATCTACTGTTCTAAACTATCCGAGAACTAATGGTCTGTTCAAAAATATTTGAGTAATGTAGCCATTTTAACTTTCAATTTAATATTTGTTCTTTGCACTTTTTTGGTTGTGTAATGACATTTCTTTCAACATGTTCTTTTTTGTTACCTGATAATGGACCTAATGACCTCTTCTATGTTGATACGCTGTAAAGAATGTAATGATGATTGCAATTGCCATACGTATAGCGATAATATGTTACTTGTAGTGTTATTTTATACCTGGTAATTTTAGTTGGGTGTTTATGTCGCCACAAAAGCAAAATCTAACATCTTCTTCGTTTTTTTGTCTGTATTGCTATACGGCTCATCGAAATTTTCATCATTAAGCACTTAAAACAGACGTTCACAAACAGGAATATAATAAACTTAAACTAAAATATTTGAAAAGATGAAAAAAAGTCATAAAGTCGCAAATTGGTAATAAAACATGTTATCATCTATTTTAATTAGGTTGTATATGTTACTGCGATCGTCCCGTTCGTTCTACTACTTGTGATCCTAGTGCAGAGTCTGTGTCTAGAGGGATCCTTAGACGGGGTGCTGCTCTACCTCAAACCTGACTTCTCTAGGCTGCTGCACTTCCAGGTACGGTTTTTACAAATGTATAACACAAACACATTTATGCTTTATACTGTTTCTCACACATCAAAAATATGGATTCATATTTTGGATGTTCAGCATTCACGGAGTACATTGTATGTATATTTAAATTTCGTTTCGTTAAAGGAGATCGTCAGATAAAAATATTCCAGTCGCAGCAATGTACTCGTAATGCAATGTAGTCAAACAAACGAAGCTAGCAGCGAATAACGACGGAATCGGAAATGTGATTGTCATGCTTATATGTTTAATTATGCTATATAATAACTGCAAAGTTTTTGGGGGGTTTTCTCTACGAAAAAGCTTCCTTTTTTTGTTAAGACAGCAAAGAGTTTGGTTTGGTTTGGTTTAATTTTGTTTAACGTCCTATTAACAGCTAATGTCATTTCAGGACGTGCCTCCGTGTGTGTAGTGTATGCGTGATTGTGTGTGTGTGTGAATGCAGGAGACAGGGTATGTTGTTGTGCTTACCTCTTAGTGATAGCGCGGATCTGATGCCGACTTCATAGTGCTATCTCACTGAAATGTCATGCTGTAGGCACCAATCACAGCATTCCGCCCGGTCACATTTACTGACAACGGATGAACCAGTTGTTACCATTCCCCTAAATGCTGAACGTTAAGCAGGGAAAAGCAACTACCATTTTTTGGTATGTCCCGGCCTGGGGACAAAACCCATTGCCTTCCTCACCTGGGCGAACGCTCAACATTCAAGTCAAAAGTGAGGTGTTGCCAAGCAATGCGCTAGGAAATAAAAGGTATCTAGAAGTAGAAAGAAAGATTAAAATTCCAAATATAGGACACTAAAGCAAATCTCCATATCTGCAAGTGGTTCGCGCATTAGTAGCCTCCTACGATACATGTCGTGGTAAACCGCAGGTGTATTCTTTTCCCTATCCTCTTCTTGTAGGGGTGCAGTAGAGAGTAATGGTTAAGCATCTGACAGATCAATCAAAGTGCCACCAAATTCTCAGAGTACTTAAGTGTATAAAAGTATAGAATTGAGATTGTCTGCTTGTTTATTAGTTACTGTCCTCGCAACAGCAAATTGCATACAGACAGGTGCCTATAGTGACAAGGAAAAGTAGGTATGAGAGTTTAATGCAATGGGTTTAATGTACAACGAACAGCTAAGGTCATTTAAGGGCTTGCCTCATTGGGTTAGGGTTAGGGTTAATTTATATTCATGCGTTTAGGAGGGTGTTATTTTTGTAGGAAAAGATATCAAAACGAAGTGGTGCAATAGGGGCAGCAGATCATGTTTGGATTTTTCAATGTCTCCTTAGCAGAATGCAAGGAAGATTTTGCAGGGGCAACAAGATTAGTTTACTCTAACATCCTACATTGGGGTACAGCAGGACTATTGTTTCCCCGAACTTGCAGAGGTTTATAGAAGTGAGAAAAGGAAGAGGGCGATCATCTCAAGTAGGATAGAGTTGGCATATTTTCCCTTTACTTGATGTGTTAAAAACACTACTAATTCAAAAACTTGTGCAGATCCATACACACGCTATTGAAAGTGTTGCCCTAAATCACCTAAATTGACAATACAAAAAACGAAATCGGAAAGGTTTGAATTCAGAATATTATACGGTTATTGTTCACAAATTAAACTGAAGCTTTCTATAAAGGTGTAACAAAGTCATGTGAATAACATCTTCTGTTTTTATCTTTCTGTAACATAAGTATTAATGATTTTGTCCGGCGATGCTTTTAGGTGTGACCGACATACATTGCAAAAAGTGATATATACATTAAAAACCAAACAGTTTGACACATTCCCTCTGAATATACAACTCATTTTGCAATGAAGGGTTGGCGTATATACATGTATCGTAATGAAAAACTTAATATAAATTACTTTATTGTATGTTATAGAGGGATCATTAAATATTGAATTCCAAAGAAACGTTTGTCCATAAAATTTTCTTTAGGTATGGCTAGAAGCGGCCCTACAAGTTTTCTACTCTCTAGGACCGGCTTGGGGTGGAATAATAACTATGGCCAGTTTCCACAAGTTCCATGGCAACTGTCTCAGGTAAGATATATCAGTAGCCCAAAAATGTTTTCAGGATAACTGCTTAGTTCATATAATAATATAGGAATAACATTTATTTATACGATAAATAAAGCTATATTTCCACATGGAGGGGTATACAATGGGTCTAATCCTTCTTAAAATCGTAAGGTGCCGATAACAGTAAAACATCAGACCTTAGGTTTTCTTCTTTGTTGATAGGGATGCCATTCTCTTTGTAAGTGTGGATGCCGTCGCCAACTTCCTATGTGGTCTGGTCGTGTTCTCAATCCTTGGATTTCTGGCTCGGGAAGCTAACGTAACCATCATGGAGCTAGCAGAATCAGGTAAGGGGAAATGTATCATGATATATAAAACAACAAGACGAATGATCGCGTATTGGTATTGTAAACAAATTGCAACTTGAACAGTTCGGCTTTCAGAATCGCAGATTACATTTTATTAGGAAATAAACTCCAATGTACAAATGTACCACAACCTGCTCAAACTTTCTATCATCAGGAGACATAGTTATATTTTTCTCATTCTATTTACCAATGATTGCCTATATTTTCAATCCATTGCAATAAATAAAGCTTTGGAAAGAATTGAAAACAATAAAAGAAAAAGTTAAATAGTCTTAAACAACTTGTACTTGTACTTGAACATCAACCTTATCGCCATGCTGGTTATATGCCTTTTACAATCAAACAGTTTTCAATCGAATGCATCGATTTTACATTCATGAATAAACGATATAACATTTGAAGTTTTTTGAATGCATATTTTTAGTTTTTGTTTTGCCTTAAATGGCTCCACTTATCGATGAACCTTAAACATTCCCAAGAAATAGAATATAACAAATAGACTGCGATGTGAAATACTTGAAAGTTGAAAATGATACAATTGACGAAAGGAAAACATGCAAAACTTTCTAAGGCTCACTGATAGCGAGGATCGATATTGACATTTGATCAAAGGTGTGTGTGGCAGATGTAAAGAATTACCTACACCAGCTAGCCATTTCATTTAACGTAGTTAATGAAATTGAACACGATCAAGGTAGGGGTCATAAAAACAATTACAGACTACATGTTAGGTTGCCAAATAATCACTTTAGTCCCATTATATCTGGCAGTGTGACCCTCGAACTGGCGGTGACAACGGTTTGCAACACGTACTTTCATACATGTAACGCAGTTAGCTCCCCTGACACATAAAAATGGTAGCACAAAACGATGCATATGTCTGAATATTGTAGTGAAATGATTTGTACTATTGGAGCAATTTGGAGGCCCATTTTAATTAAGACTTGTATAGTTTCATGGTTCGTAATTTTTGCATAATGCATATAAAGGAGGGATAAAATATATCGCTTATTAATTATCTTGTGTTTTGTTGTATATGTTACACTGTATAGCTGGTGCTAGTTAAGTTCTTGTTCTTGTTTAATAATATTAGTTTAAAAGAAGATGAGTTACATTACAAGTCATCATTTTGGTTTGTTTTTATTATTTTATATTTTGTTGACAATTACGACTTTAATAAACAACAAAACAAACCCCACTTTCCGGTAATAAGGATAAACAAGCACAGCCTTATCTAGGAAAGCTAGAAAACCACTGCAATTATATATATTTTATATTATGATAATATTATTATCGGCATTACTTATAAATAACCTCAATCTGTTCCAAATGTTGTGTAGATGAATGATTTATTCCTTAATCAGTTTTATAATTTATTCCATTTGTGGATAAATTAATGAACGAATCAGTAGTGTAAACTATCTAAAGGGTATATGAGACGTTTTAATTGTATTGTATACTGTAACATTAAAATATATATATATTCATGCAAGACTTAATTAAAATATATCAAATCAAGTGTGGTTGTGTTTGGTATAATGTAACACACGTCTTCATATGATGTTATATTGGGAGGGGGGGGGGGGAATGTGGACAAATTCATTCACAAGTGATCGTAGCACAGTGATAAACATTTGTATAAGTGAAAGGGTGTTTAATAAAGTCGGTATATAGGAGGGATTAATAAGGTGTATTGGGGAAGGGAGTTGTACGGGGTATGTAAAGAAATTGTTGTAATATGATCAAACATGGACATTTTGACAGGTCCCGGCCTGGTGTTCTTGGTATATCCCGAGGCTCTAACCCGCCTGCCTATTCCACAACTGTGGGCCGTCATGTTCTTCTTCATGCTGTTTACTGTAGGACTCGACAGTCAGGTATGATTAAAAGGTGTAAAATAATATATCGGGACAAGTACAAATATTCATTTGAACATTTTCATTATTTCTTTTATTGAAACGGACAGCTTCAAGATTATTTATACCTGGCCATCGATGTTCTTGAAATAACACGAAATTAGTTCCAATCATCATTTCTGAGGGTTTTAAAGTTATCTTTTGAAATATTACTCTATACGGTGGTGTGCTTTGCACAAAGTTTTAGCTTTGTTGTGTCAAAATAATATTCGATTTCAAAGAACAGAAGTATTTTAATGTCAATACTATAATAAAACTTATACCATCTGAATGTTTTACCTTACCTTTCTCTATCTTTATCTGTAGTTTGGTATGCTGGAGGCAGTAATAAGTGGACTCACGGACAGATTTCCGAAAACCTTGCGTAAGAGGAAAACTCGCGTCTTACTGGCAGTGTTTGTGCTCTTCTTCCTGACCAGTATCATATTTTCAACACAGGTAATCGTTTCAGTTTACACAAGTGTTCAACAAAAGTAACAATCGGACGTTTGTCATTTTTCTATTTATTGCATTTGTATCAGTTAAACAACCGTTTATTCCCAGCATGTTGGAAGACTTTCCGGTAAGCAATATGACAACAGCCACGATTTCAGTTTCCCTAACATGAACGTTCCCTTTCTTGATAGTAACATTGCTGCTTCTCTCACTTACGGTTTTCCAACTAAGTTAGGGTTAACTGTCCCTACAACAACGAATCAACGGCAAAGGATAAAATAAAAATCATAAACCGATATTTAGTATATAGAAACCTTGCATTGTGGGGGTTTTCGTCAGCCGTAGGAATTTTTACTTGTTACTTGATGTTCAAAGAAGGCATTTTAAACCAAATTCACTGCTACATATTAACATTATCGATTGGGAAAATAAGGATGTTCCTATCACGAAGCACACGATAGGAAAATATAGTATAAATGGTGTCCCTGTTGGTCATCCTGCAAGTAATCATCCCTGTTAGTCAATAGTAATGAAGGATAAAGAGAAACTTATTACACAAAAGAAATAAGTTAAAATATGCAAACACAAGTATACAACAAAATGGTCACAATTATTGTTACACGAATGACAAATAATTTATAAATATCTTAAGGTAAAGGATAAGATTACGTAGATAACAAAAGATTCTGGTCCAACAGAGGATGCAGAACAACGTTTCATACCAAACATGAGCGGGAAAATGGCTGAGACTCTAGGCTACGCTTAGTGTGTCGTTCAATCGGCTTGCGACATTTTCAAGGTTAAAACTTCATTGAACGTGGACCCACTGTTGATTTGACATTTCTGTCAGGACGCGATAGAGCTGATGTCCTTGCTGTGTGAAGCCGAGGATATATAGTGAAAGTACAGAAAAAAAATATGATATGATCTGTTTTTCATTCCAGTCAGGGGTATACATTTTCCAGCTTGTTGACTGGTACGAGTCCACGTTCTGTATCTTCATGACGTCATGTCTAGAGTGTGTTGTGATTGGCTGGTTGTACGGTGAGAACAATTGTTTAAACTATTGTTTGAAATGTCGTTAGTTACTTTTCTTGTGCTTGTTTTATTTGTTTAAACACTTAGTTAAATATTTTACATTTTAGTTTTGACACTAATATAATGACACCTCAATATACTGACTTCAGCTAAATAAGGTTATTGTACCCTGAATGAATAAAGTTTATTATTATTTCTATAGAAAAAGGACAAAGAGCATTGTGCTTTCAAAGGTGGTATCATTTCAAAAACATTATGTTGGTAATGCATGCGTTTTGAGTTTAATAAAGCGAATCATGGCACTTACACTTACAGGAGCTGAACGCTTCAGCAGAGATATACAGATAATGACTGGGTCCCCAATACCGGTATTTATACGGATATCCTGGTGTATTGTCACCCCTCTAGTTATGATGGTAAGTCTATATACAGATATCCTGTTGTATTGTCACCCCTCTAGTTATCATGGTAAGTCTATACACAGATATCCTGATGTATTGTCACCCCCTTAGTTATGATGGTAAGTCTATATACAGATATCCTGGTGTATTGTCATCCCCTTAGTTATCATGGTAAGTCTATATACGGATATCCTGTTGTATTGTAACGCCTCTAGTTCTCCTGGTAAGTCTATATACAGATATCCTGTTGTATTGTCCCCCCTCTAGTTATCATGGTAAGTCTATATACGGATATCCTGGTGTATTGTCACCAACTTGGTTATGATGGTAAGTCTATATACGTATATCCTGGTGTATTGTCTGACCTTAGTTATGATGGTAAGTCTATATACAGATCTCATGGTGTATTGTCACCCCTCAAGTTATCATGGTAAGTCTATATAGAGATATCCTCGTGTATTGTCACCCCTCTAGTTATGATAGTAAGTCTATATACAGATATCCTGGTGTATTGTCATCCCCTTAGTTATGATGGTAAGTCTGTATACGGATATCCTGGTGTATTGTCTGACCTTAGTTATGATGGTAAGTCTATATGCGGATATCCTGGTGTATTGTCACCCACTTGGTTATGATGGTAAGTCTATATTCGGATAACCTGGTGTATTAACACTCATTCAGTTATGTTGGTAAGTCTATATACGGATAACCTGGTGTATTAGCACTCAATTAGTTATGTTGGTAAGTTTATATACGGATATCCTCGTGTATTGTCACCCCTCTACTTATGATAGTAAGTCTATATACAGATATCCTGGTGTATTGGCACCCCCTTAGTTATGATGGTAAGTCTATATACAGATATCCTGGTGTATTGTCACCCCTATAGTTATCATGGTAAGTCTATATACAGATACCCTGGTGTATTGTCACCCCTCTAGTTATGATGGTAAGTCTATATTCGGATAACCTGGTGTATTGTCATCCTCTTAGTTATGATGGTAAGTCTATATACGGATATCCTGGTGTATTGTCATCCTCTTAGTTATGATGGTAAGTCTATATACGGATATCCTGGTGTATTGTCACCCTCTTAGTTATGATGGTAAGTCTATATACGGATATCCTGGTGTATTGTCACCCCTCTAGTTATCATAGTAAGTCTCTGTACAGTATTCTGGTGTATTGTCACCCCTCTAGTTATGATGGTAAGTCTATATACAGATATCCTGGGGTAATGTCACCCCTCTAGTTATGATGGGAAGTCTATATACGGATATCCTGGTGTCTTGTCACCCCTCTAGTTATCATAGTAAGTCTCTGTACGGTATTCTGGTGTATTGTGACCCCTCTAGTTATGATGGTAAGTCTATATACGGATATCCTGGTGAATTGTCACCCCTCTAGTTATGATGGTAAGTCTATATACAGATATCATGGTGTATTGTCACCCCTCAAGTTATCATGGTAAGTCTATATACAGAAACCTTTGTGTATTGTCACCCCTCTGTTAACATGGTAAGTCTATATTCGGATTACCTGGTGTATTAGCACTCACTTAGTTATGTTGGTAAGTCTGTATACAGATATCCTCGTGTATTGTCACCCCTCTAGTTATGATGGGAAGTCTATATACAGATATCCTGATGTATTGTCACCCCTCTAGTTATGATGGTAAGTCTATATACAGATATCATGGTGTATTGTCACCCCTCAAGTTATCATGGTAAGTCTATATACAGAAACCTTTGTGTATTGTCACCCCTCTGTTAACATGGTAAGTCTATATTCGGATTACCTGGTGTATTAGCACTCACTTAGTTATGTTGGTAAGTCTGTATATAGATATCCTGGTGTATTGTCATCCCCTTAGTTATGATGGTAAATCTATATACAGATATCCTGGTGTACTGTCACCCGCTTAGTTATGTTGGAAAGTCTATATACTCTATATACGGATATCCTGCTGTATTGTTACCCCTCTAGTTATGATGGTAAGTCTATATACGGATATCCTGGTGTTAGTTATCATGGTAAGTCTATATACAGATATCCTGGTATATTGTCACCCCTCTAGTTATGATAGTAAGTCTATATACAGATATCCTGGTGTAATATCAAACCCTTAGTTATGATGGTAAGTCTATATACAGATATCATGGTGTATTGTCACCCCTCAAGTTATCATGGTAAGTCTATATACAGATATCCTGGTGTATTGTCCCCCCTCTAGTTATCATGGCAAGTCTATATACAGATACCCTAGTGTATTGTCACCCCTCTAGTTATCATGGTAAGTCTATATACAGATACCCTGGTGTATTGTCACCCACTTGGTTTTGATGTTAAGTCTATATTCGGATAACCTGGTGTATTAGCGCTCATTTAGTTATGGTGGTAAGTCTATATACGGATAACCTGATGTATTAGCACTCAATTAGTTATGTTGGTAAGTCTATATACGGATATCCTGTTGTATTGTCATCCCCTTAGTTATCATGGTAAGTCTATATACGGATATCCTGCTGTATTGTCACCCCTCTAGTTATGATGGTAAGTCTATATACGGATATCCTGGTGTATTGTCACCCCTCTAGTTATGATGGTAAGTCTATATACAGATATCCTGGTGTATTGTCACCCCTCTAGTTATCATGGTAAGTCTATATACGGATATCCTGCTGTATTGTTACCCCTCTAGTTATGATGGTAAGTCTATATACAGATATCCTGGTGTATTGTCTCCCCTCTAGTTATCATGGTAAGTCTATATACGGATATCCTGCTGTAGTGTTACCCCTGTAGTTATGATGGTAAGTCTATATACAGATATCCTGGTGTATTGTCACCCCTCTAGTTATCATGGTAAGTCTATATACGGATATCCTGCTGTATTGTCACCCCTCTAGTTATCATGGTAAGTCTATATGCGGATATCCTGGTGTATTGTCACCCCTCTAGTTATCATGGTAAGTCTATATACGGATATCCTGCTGTATTTTTACCCCTCTAGTTATGATGGTAAGTCTATATACGGATATCTTGGTGTATTGTCACCCCTCTAGGTATGATGGTAAGTCTATATACAGATATCCTGGTGTATTGTCACCCCTCTAGTTATCATGGTAAGTCTATATACGGATATCCTGCTGTATTGTCACCCCTCTAGTTATGATGGTAAGTCTATATACGGATATCTTGGTGTATTGTCACCCCTCTAGTTATGATGGTAAGTCTATATACAGATACTATGGTTTATTGTCACCCCTCTGTTATCATGGTAAGTCTTCATTCGGATTACCTGGTGTATTAGCACTCACTTAGTTATGTTGGTAAGTCTGTATATAGATATCCTGGTGTATTGTCATCCCCTTAGTTATGATGGTAAGTCTATATACAGATACCCTGGTGTATTGTCACCCCCTTAGTTATGATGGTAAGTCTATATACGGATCTCCTGGTGTATTGTCATCCCCTTAGTTATGATGGTAAGTCTATATACTGATATCCTGGTGTATTGTCTGACCCTTAGTTGTGATGGTAAGTCTATTTACGGATATCCTGGTGTATTGTCATCCCCTTAGTTATGATGGTCAGTCTATATACGGATATCCTGGTGTATTGTCTGACCCTTAGTTGTGATGGTAAGTCTATATACGGATATCCTGGTGTATTGTCACCCTCTAAGTTATGATGGTAAGTCTATATACTGATATCCTGGTGTATTGTCATCCCTTAGTTATGATGGTAAGTCTATATACAGATATCCTGGTGTATTGGCACCCCCTTAGTTATGTTGGAAAGTCTATATACGGATATCCTGGTGTATTGTCACCCTCTAAGTTGTGATGGTAAGTCTATATACGGATATCCTGGTGTATTGTCACCCCTTAGTTATGATGGTAAGTCTATATACGGATATCCTCGTGTATTGTCACCCCCTTAGTTATGACGGTAAGTCTATATACGGATATTCTGGTGTATTGTCACCCCCTTAGTTATGATGGTAAGTCTATATACGGATATCCTGCTGTGTTGTCACCCTCTTAGTTATGATGGTAAGTCTATATACATATATCCTGGTGTCTTGTCATCCCCTTAGTTATGATGGGTCAGTCTATATACGGATATCCTGGTGTATTGTCTGACCCTTAGTTGTTTGGAAAGTCTATATACAGATATCCTGGTGTATTGTCACCCCCTTAGTTATGACGGTAAGTATATATACGGATATTCTGGTGTATTGTCACCCCCTTGGTTATGATGGTAAGTCTATATACGGATATCCTGGTGTATTGTCACCCGCTTAGTTATGATGGTAAGTCTATATACGGATATCCTGGTGTACTGTCACCCGCTTAGTTATGTTGGAAAGTCTATATACAGATATCCTGGTGTATTGTCAACCCCTTAGTTATGATGGTAAGTCTATATACGGATATCCTGGTGTACTGTCACCCCCGTAGTTATGATGGTAAGTATATATACAGATACCCTGGTTTATTGTCACCCCCTTAGTTATGATGGTAAGTATATATACGGAGGTGTATTGTCACCCCCTTAGTTATGATCGTTAGTATATATACGGATATCCTGGTGTATTGTCACCCCCTTAGTTATGATGGTAAGTCTATATACAGATATCCTCGTGTATTGTCACCCCCTTAGTTATGATGGTAAGTCTATATACAGATACCCTGGTTTATTGTCACCCCTCTAGTTATGATGGTAAGTATATATACAGATACCCTGGTTTATTGTCACCCCCTTAGTTTTGTTGGAAAGTCTATATACGGATATCCTGGTGTATTGGCACCACTTTAGCCATGGTGGTAAGTGTATACACGGATAGTATTGTGTGTCGTCACTCATTTACCTTGGTTATGATGGTAGGTCGATATTTAGGTTAAGGCATTCGGATATAAAATTATAACGTTACGTTATGATGGTAAGTCTATACACTAATACCTTGGTAATATCTTTAAAGTAAAGAGAAAAGTGTTCATGTTATATAAAATTAATCGACTTTACAACAGTTATGAACAAAATTATTCGAGTTTACATTAATCACTCGTTGACCCAGACGGAAGCACAGACAGGATATTGTTGCTAGGGGAACATTGGGTATCGGGAGGAAACCAAAGTGGTCAGGCAGATGAACCGTCTGTGTGAAAGCGTGTGTGTTATCCAATACGACAACCGACATTCAAATTTGTGTCTATTTTTTATGTTGAGCGACAGGCTCATTTAAGTCCTCAACCGAAATGTTCAGCAACTTTTGAAACAACGTTCAGCCATTCACTGTTGTTTTTCGTATAAACAGTAAATGTTTATAACTTAAGCACGATACGGCCCGGACAATTTCGTTGACCGGCAAGTTCATTTAGGGTTCGAATCCCAGTCTAGCTCCGCAAAACTTTTTACACTTGGAACACTCTTGTTTGTGTTATATGTTGTATACCATCTTAATTTATGTTTTATATAGGTCTGTTAGTTCTCTTGTTAAAGAAAATGATTTATCAAAGGTATAGTCATGCTAGAAAAAATATTCTATCTATTAGTTACATTCTGCAATATTTCACGACTGCGTAACCACTTACCGTATATTTCCAGCAAACTCTGTTTGAATGTATGCGACTGGTAAAAAGCCATTCAAAATTTATCAGATAGAATATTTCCAAAATTATGAATGAAAAATGACGGTTCGTTAACTCTCTCAGTCGTCTCACAATACTGATTTTCACCAGTAGCCCTTTGATTAAGTGCGCTCCATATAGAAAACTTCCTGACATATATTTTATGGGTATATCGTCCTACACGGGATATTCCCGGTACACCTACAGCGGTATATACAATCGCATTAATATCGTTGTTACACAGATGATGAATATTTCTACAATAACAGAGCTAGTTTTAGGGGCATACAGTACAATGATCTGTATTTCACGCACGTTTACAAAATGTTGTAAAAACTTGACTAGACCTTATCTGGTGTTATCAACTTGTTAAACCGATAAATAAGAACAAGAGTGGGTTTCGCTATGATCAGTATTCCTTTCTCGCCATCGTTTTAGCCGCCAATGTTGCTCGGTGAAACCTTTTGGAAGGTTTTGAATATAAAGGCAGGATAACGATGTGTAATGTTGTAACTCTAGAGTCAAGCTTGTTTTAGGTTCGAGCGACGTACTTAAGATTGGTTGGTTATATAAGATTTAACGTCCTATCACCAGCTAAGATCATTTAAAGATGTCTTTGTGTGTGTTGTGTATGTGTGTATGTGTGTATGTGTGTGTATGTGTTCATGTGTGTATGTGAGTGTGTGTATGTGTGTATGTGTGTATATGTGTATATGTATATGTGTGTATGTGTATATGTGTGTATATGTGTATGTGTGTATGTGAGTGTGTGTATGTGTGTATGTGTGCTGTGTATGCGTGCATGCGTGCATGCGTGTATGTGTGCTGGAGGCAAGGTATGTTGGTGTATGTTTCCTCCTGGTGATAGCCCGTATCTGATGACAACTTTAAAGTGCTATCTCACTGAAATACAACGTGGAATGTGAAAGGAACCCAGCATAACATTCCGCCCGGTCACATTATACTGACAACGGGTGAAACAGTTGTTGTTGTTATTCCAAGTGCTGGACGTTAAGCAGGGAATATAAACTGACATTTTTAAGGACTCTGAGCCCATTGCTTTCCTCACTATGGCGAACGTTCAACATCACAACCAAATTGAGGCTTTGCCAAAGAAGTCGCTAGCAAACGAAAGGTAGTTAGAAGTAGAAATACAAATATCCAAAATATTGCAATGGGTGCAGCAGACTTATTTTGGTCGCTTTTGTGTCCACAAAGTAGAGGGCACAAAAGCAAATCCCCATTTCTGCAGGGGGTTCCTGCATTAACTGCCGAAGACGGATTTCAGTCTTGTGACGTTTAATTGGTGGGAATAAATCATTCACCTTACGTTACAATATATTGCTCAATAGGCAAGTTACATTTGCAAATTCTTTTAAACTCATCCCTACATTGTAGCAGGTACTGACCACATAGGTTTAACTTACAGTTACCCGAAAAAGTTCTAATTCTGCAACTTTCCAGTGAAAAGTTCAAACTTTACAACTTTCCAGTTACCAGACTAATAATATGATCCTACCCCTAAATCACCATTCGACATTGTAGCCATAAAATAACACATTGAAAGTTACAAGTAACAAAGTAAACTAAATGTTACTAAGTGTAAATAGGAGTAACTACATTTTTATGCAGACGATTACTATATTTATTTATAGCTTGCGTTCATTGCTGTGCTAGTGAACTTTGACCGTCCTGTGTACAAGGGTTACGAATACCCAGAATACATAGATATCGTCGGAATCCTAATCGGCCTTGTCTCCGTCCTACCGACTCCGGTCATCGTCCTGAAGCGACTGGTCAAACAGCGCGGCTCCCTTACACAGGTAAGCATGATGAGCATGTTTTCGTACATATAAACCATTTATCATTTACCATCGATCTAACTGGTGTTGGGCGGTTGTTACGGTTTACCGTCCTATCGTCAGCTAAGGTCAATGAAACCCGCCATGTATGTTTGATAACACATAGATAAGTATTGCAGGTGTGAAAGTAAGACAACTTTGGTCTTGTCGATAACGCCTTAATAGAAGGCATCGAAGAAAAACCAAGATTATGCACGTGCCCAACACACATTTTGAGACAATGTAAGCGGGAAGGGGAACATAATGTCTTTGCATCAGCCAAGGACATTTGAAGGTGACTGCCTGAAGAGACAACGCCGAAAACAAAAAGTGGGACAAGAAAAATAAAAAGATCCAAAGTGTTGCAATGGGAGAAGCAAATTAATTTAGATTTTGAAGAAAACCCTTGTTTGTTAGGTATTGTCCAATGACTCACATTGTGAATGATTGTCATTAAATAGTCAGTTGGGGGTTCAAACCAAAGTACTTATAAATGGTAATTGTTATTCCCTGCTTCACCTTCACTATTTAGGGCAATGGTAACAACTGGCTTTCTCATTGTCCCTATAAAAAAATTAATGTGACCGGGCGGCATGCTGCGCTGGTTGCCTTCGGCATGGTTTTTCTGTAACATAGGACAATAAAGTCGGCATCAGATCCGAGCTATAAACCAACATACCCTTGCCTCCGGCACACATATACATATGCCCCAATACACAATTCATATGGAGACACGTCCTTAAATGACTTTAGCTGATGAAAGGATATTAAACTTTGTACAATCAACCAGCACGGCTACCAAACCTTACCGCCACTCATTCAAATCTGAACGACAAGGCGAGAGTTGTAAGTACCAAGGAGAGAATATAAAACTTGGTTTAACTTTTAACCCTTTTGATTTGTGATTTACATTTAACTACAATCACATGTTTTGTGGGGTTTTACAACTACGTAAATGAAATCGTTGACTTCGGGTGATGGTGATTTTTTTCAGTTTGTCAGTTTTCCTAAGTGGTGTACCTACACATGATAGCATCGCCACCATCCTGCCTCATGCACACACGCATGCATTACTCTGAAGTCATGTCCTTAAATTACCCTTGCTGTTAACAGTACGTTGAACTGTCCTGAAATGACCATATCTGTTAAGAGTACATTAAAATCTCTTTAAATAACCATTAATGTTAATAGTACGTTAAACTCCATAAGTGATTATTAATACACATTGCATAGAGTCATGAAATATGAATATGCGCCTTGGGCTATCTTGGATGGGAGTAGCTGTATGTACTATATCATTATTGCATTCTGAATGGCCCATCAACACAGGAGACGGCATAAGGACCAAGAAATGGTCGATAAAATCATGTTAGAAGTAATGATTCAAAACAAACGAGAAAGTAAAAAAACAAATGTCATTTTGGATACTTAAAATGACTGTCAGATACATTTTTCGGAACAAACCAACATGTTTTTGGTAAAGGTACATTTTGTTTTTACACTTTCGAACAGAGATTTAAGACATGCAACAGTATTAAAGAAAGTGTCACGCTTTGGCTGAAGGTCAATTAATAAATGTTTTACTGTGAATTGTTCCTGACATGCTATGCATCCCAGCAGGTCTTTGCCCTGAAATGAACAAAAATGAGTAATGAGTGATATATGAAATACCAGCAGACGGGCAACCTTGTCTCACATTTTAAACTTTTCCTAAATAATAGAAAAGAATTGTGACAATTTTACTTTGTTCTTGCTTTGTTGTAATCAACATTTGGTTTTGTTTTATTTTGTCAGAGGCTGATGAACTCGATAGTGCCACCAGGAGACTGGGGTCCCAATGACGACCGTGTGCATCATACCTATACAATGTACAAGTACAACATGTCATTCTGGCAAATGGCAAAGGTCAACATAACAGGGAGACCTACAAAACCAGAGACTTGATTCGACATTTTAAGTATAAAGTTAACTATGTAGAATAGAACAATACCGCCTGTATAATGACTTCTTGAGAATGTTATCATGAACTACAATTAAAAAAAATAGATCTATTAACAATACTGTACTTTTTTAAGATTACCTAGACAGAAGTTTCATTTGTTTTGTATATTCATGTCCAAGCAACAACTATATTTGTCTTAAAGTGCTATCTTTCTGAAATGCCAACATCACCGTGGCATGCAAGTCCGGAAAATGAATATACTTCATTAATTCAAAGGCGAGTAATGAAGATACAAATACGACCACAAGAAATCTGCTGCACCCATTGCAATATTTGGGCCTCACTTTTTGCTTTAATGTTAGACATTCGCCCAAATGAGCAAGACAATGAGTTCTGTTCTCAGGCTAGGACGTACCAAAAACATAGTCATTAAAAATAGAAGTTCCTTGCTTAACATTCAGCATTTAGGGAAATGCCAATAACTGGTTCGCCTGTTGTCAGTATAATGAAACCGGGCGGAATGCTACTGTATGCTGCGTGCCTTCATCATGGTGTTTCAGCGAGATAACAATACAAAGTTGGCATCAGAGCTGCGCTATTACAAGGAGACAATTATACCGACATACCCTGCCTCCAGCACACATACAGACATCCATGCATACAGAACACACATGGAGGCACGCTTTTAAATGAAAAAGAATTTAGCTGTTGATAGGACGTTATTCCCTATAAAAACTTAAAACCAAACTTTATCATTAACGAGGTACTAATAGAGTAATACTGTACACACACAGTTCCAGCTCAACACGTGCATATTCGGTTAAGAGAAAGCTTGCTGTATCCCTCTACATGATTGTGAGCGGCGACTACTATGGGGGCCCCTGCATAATCAGGGGTGGGTTTTCTCTTGGTGTTCTGTTTCGGGGACATTGAAGAGACTATGAATGTATCCCACGTGCAGTGTATACATAAAGAGGACTTATTCGGGGGCCCCTTCAGAGAATCTGAATTTTGAAATATATATAATAAGTATTTGGTTTATTTTTAAATTGAGGTATTCCTTTTTGTGAACGCCTATTTTTCGTCGTGTTTACATGTTGTCGCTGTAAGTAAGTAACACGAAATTACATTTATTTTCGAACGAAATAGGAAATTCATTTAATCTATTGGCATACGACTTCACAAACTACTGGAAAATTAGGCTTTCGACAAATCATCAATCTCAATCTGTGTTATGTCTGAAAATTCACCATGGATATTGAGTATTAGACAATACGCAACAATATCTATTCCCCCTGTTTCTAAACATTTTCTTCAGGTTGGTAAGTATGGATTATGAAAAGTGGTTGNTGTATTGTCACCCCCTTAGTTATGATGGTAAGTCTATATACAGATACCCTGGTTTATTGTCACCCCTCTAGTTATGATGGTAAGTATATATACAGATACCCTGGTTTATTGTCACCCCCTTAGTTTTGTTGGAAAGTCTATATACGGATATCCTGGTGTATTGGCACCACTTTAGCCATGGTGGTAAGTGTATACACGGATAGTATTGTGTGTCGTCACTCATTTACCTTGGTTATGATGGTAGGTCGATATTTAGGTTAAGGCATTCGGATATAAAATTATAACGTTACGTTATGATGGTAAGTCTATACACTAATACCTTGGTAATATCTTTAAAGTAAAGAGAAAAGTGTTCATGTTATATAAAATTAATCGACTTTACAACAGTTATGAACAAAATTATTCGAGTTTACATTAATCACTCGTTGACCCAGACGGAAGCACAGACAGGATATTGTTGCTAGGGGAACATTGGGTATCGGGAGGAAACCAAAGTGGTCAGGCAGATGAACCGTCTGTGTGAAAGCGTGTGTGTTATCCAATACGACAACCGACATTCAAATTTGTGTCTATTTTTTATGTTGAGCGACAGGCTCATTTAAGTCCTCAACCGAAATGTTCAGCAACTTTTGAAACAACGTTCAGCCATTCACTGTTGTTTTTCGTATAAACAGTAAATGTTTATAACTTAAGCACGATACGGCCCGGACAATTTCGTTGACCGGCAAGTTCATTTAGGGTTCGAATCCCAGTCTAGCTCCGCAAAACTTTTTACACTTGGAACACTCTTGTTTGTGTTATATGTTGTATACCATCTTAATTTATGTTTTATATAGGTCTGTTAGTTCTCTTGTTAAAGAAAATGATTTATCAAAGGTATAGTCATGCTAGAAAAAATATTCTATCTATTAGTTACATTCTGCAATATTTCACGACTGCGTAACCACTTACCGTATATTTCCAGCAAACTCTGTTTGAATGTATGCGACTGGTAAAAAGCCATTCAAAATTTATCAGATAGAATATTTCCAAAATTATGAATGAAAAATGACGGTTCGTTAACTCTCTCAGTCGTCTCACAATACTGATTTTCACCAGTAGCCCTTTGATTAAGTGCGCTCCATATAGAAAACTTCCTGACATATATTTTATGGGTATATCGTCCTACACGGGATATTCCCGGTACACCTACAGCGGTATATACAATCGCATTAATATCGTTGTTACACAGATGATGAATATTTCTACAATAACAGAGCTAGTTTTAGGGGCATACAGTACAATGATCTGTATTTCACGCACGTTTACAAAATGTTGTAAAAACTTGACTAGACCTTATCTGGTGTTATCAACTTGTTAAACCGATAAATAAGAACAAGAGTGGGTTTCGCTATGATCAGTATTCCTTTCTCGCCATCGTTTTAGCCGCCAATGTTGCTCGGTGAAACCTTTTGGAAGGTTTTGAATATAAAGGCAGGATAACGATGTGTAATGTTGTAACTCTAGAGTCAAGCTTGTTTTAGGTTCGAGCGACGTACTTAAGATTGGTTGGTTATATAAGATTTAACGTCCTATCACCAGCTAAGATCATTTAAAGATGTCTTTGTGTGTGTTGTGTATGTGTGTATGTGTGTATGTGTGTGTATGTGTTCATGTGTGTATGTGAGTGTGTGTATGTGTGTATGTGTGTATATGTGTATATGTATATGTGTGTATGTGTATATGTGTGTATATGTGTATGTGTGTATGTGAGTGTGTGTATGTGTGTATGTGTGCTGTGTATGCGTGCATGCGTGCATGCGTGTATGTGTGCTGGAGGCAAGGTATGTTGGTGTATGTTTCCTCCTGGTGATAGCCCGTATCTGATGACAACTTTAAAGTGCTATCTCACTGAAATACAACGTGGAATGTGAAAGGAACCCAGCATAACATTCCGCCCGGTCACATTATACTGACAACGGGTGAAACAGTTGTTGTTGTTATTCCAAGTGCTGGACGTTAAGCAGGGAATATAAACTGACATTTTTAAGGACTCTGAGCCCATTGCTTTCCTCACTATGGCGAACGTTCAACATCACAACCAAATTGAGGCTTTGCCAAAGAAGTCGCTAGCAAACGAAAGGTAGTTAGAAGTAGAAATACAAATATCCAAAATATTGCAATGGGTGCAGCAGACTTATTTTGGTCGCTTTTGTGTCCACAAAGTAGAGGGCACAAAAGCAAATCCCCATTTCTGCAGGGGGTTCCTGCATTAACTGCCGAAGACGGATTTCAGTCTTGTGACGTTTAATTGGTGGGAATAAATCATTCACCTTACGTTACAATATATTGCTCAATAGGCAAGTTACATTTGCAAATTCTTTTAAACTCATCCCTACATTGTAGCAGGTACTGACCACATAGGTTTAACTTACAGTTACCCGAAAAAGTTCTAATTCTGCAACTTTCCAGTGAAAAGTTCAAACTTTACAACTTTCCAGTTACCAGACTAATAATATGATCCTACCCCTAAATCACCATTCGACATTGTAGCCATAAAATAACACATTGAAAGTTACAAGTAACAAAGTAAACTAAATGTTACTAAGTGTAAATAGGAGTAACTACATTTTTATGCAGACGATTACTATATTTATTTATAGCTTGCGTTCATTGCTGTGCTAGTGAACTTTGACCGTCCTGTGTACAAGGGTTACGAATACCCAGAATACATAGATATCGTCGGAATCCTAATCGGCCTTGTCTCCGTCCTACCGACTCCGGTCATCGTCCTGAAGCGACTGGTCAAACAGCGCGGCTCCCTTACACAGGTAAGCATGATGAGCATGTTTTCGTACATATAAACCATTTATCATTTACCATCGATCTAACTGGTGTTGGGCGGTTGTTACGGTTTACCGTCCTATCGTCAGCTAAGGTCAATGAAACCCGCCATGTATGTTTGATAACACATAGATAAGTATTGCAGGTGTGAAAGTAAGACAACTTTGGTCTTGTCGATAACGCCTTAATAGAAGGCATCGAAGAAAAACCAAGATTATGCACGTGCCCAACACACATTTTGAGACAATGTAAGCGGGAAGGGGAACATAATGTCTTTGCATCAGCCAAGGACATTTGAAGGTGACTGCCTGAAGAGACAACGCCGAAAACAAAAAGTGGGACAAGAAAAATAAAAAGATCCAAAGTGTTGCAATGGGAGAAGCAAATTAATTTAGATTTTGAAGAAAACCCTTGTTTGTTAGGTATTGTCCAATGACTCACATTGTGAATGATTGTCATTAAATAGTCAGTTGGGGGTTCAAACCAAAGTACTTATAAATGGTAATTGTTATTCCCTGCTTCACCTTCACTATTTAGGGCAATGGTAACAACTGGCTTTCTCATTGTCCCTATAAAAAAATTAATGTGACCGGGCGGCATGCTGCGCTGGTTGCCTTCGGCATGGTTTTTCTGTAACATAGGACAATAAAGTCGGCATCAGATCCGAGCTATAAACCAACATACCCTTGCCTCCGGCACACATATACATATGCCCCAATACACAATTCATATGGAGACACGTCCTTAAATGACTTTAGCTGATGAAAGGATATTAAACTTTGTACAATCAACCAGCACGGCTACCAAACCTTACCGCCACTCATTCAAATCTGAACGACAAGGCGAGAGTTGTAAGTACCAAGGAGAGAATATAAAACTTGGTTTAACTTTTAACCCTTTTGATTTGTGATTTACATTTAACTACAATCACATGTTTTGTGGGGTTTTACAACTACGTAAATGAAATCGTTGACTTCGGGTGATGGTGATTTTTTTCAGTTTGTCAGTTTTCCTAAGTGGTGTACCTACACATGATAGCATCGCCACCATCCTGCCTCATGCACACACGCATGCATTACTCTGAAGTCATGTCCTTAAATTACCCTTGCTGTTAACAGTACGTTGAACTGTCCTGAAATGACCATATCTGTTAAGAGTACATTAAAATCTCTTTAAATAACCATTAATGTTAATAGTACGTTAAACTCCATAAGTGATTATTAATACACATTGCATAGAGTCATGAAATATGAATATGCGCCTTGGGCTATCTTGGATGGGAGTAGCTGTATGTACTATATCATTATTGCATTCTGAATGGCCCATCAACACAGGAGACGGCATAAGGACCAAGAAATGGTCGATAAAATCATGTTAGAAGTAATGATTCAAAACAAACGAGAAAGTAAAAAAACAAATGTCATTTTGGATACTTAAAATGACTGTCAGATACATTTTTCGGAACAAACCAACATGTTTTTGGTAAAGGTACATTTTGTTTTTACACTTTCGAACAGAGATTTAAGACATGCAACAGTATTAAAGAAAGTGTCACGCTTTGGCTGAAGGTCAATTAATAAATGTTTTACTGTGAATTGTTCCTGACATGCTATGCATCCCAGCAGGTCTTTGCCCTGAAATGAACAAAAATGAGTAATGAGTGATATATGAAATACCAGCAGACGGGCAACCTTGTCTCACATTTTAAACTTTTCCTAAATAATAGAAAAGAATTGTGACAATTTTACTTTGTTCTTGCTTTGTTGTAATCAACATTTGGTTTTGTTTTATTTTGTCAGAGGCTGATGAACTCGATAGTGCCACCAGGAGACTGGGGTCCCAATGACGACCGTGTGCATCATACCTATACAATGTACAAGTACAACATGTCATTCTGGCAAATGGCAAAGGTCAACATAACAGGGAGACCTACAAAACCAGAGACTTGATTCGACATTTTAAGTATAAAGTTAACTATGTAGAATAGAACAATACCGCCTGTATAATGACTTCTTGAGAATGTTATCATGAACTACAATTAAAAAAAATAGATCTATTAACAATACTGTACTTTTTTAAGATTACCTAGACAGAAGTTTCATTTGTTTTGTATATTCATGTCCAAGCAACAACTATATTTGTCTTAAAGTGCTATCTTTCTGAAATGCCAACATCACCGTGGCATGCAAGTCCGGAAAATGAATATACTTCATTAATTCAAAGGCGAGTAATGAAGATACAAATACGACCACAAGAAATCTGCTGCACCCATTGCAATATTTGGGCCTCACTTTTTGCTTTAATGTTAGACATTCGCCCAAATGAGCAAGACAATGAGTTCTGTTCTCAGGCTAGGACGTACCAAAAACATAGTCATTAAAAATAGAAGTTCCTTGCTTAACATTCAGCATTTAGGGAAATGCCAATAACTGGTTCGCCTGTTGTCAGTATAATGAAACCGGGCGGAATGCTACTGTATGCTGCGTGCCTTCATCATGGTGTTTCAGCGAGATAACAATACAAAGTTGGCATCAGAGCTGCGCTATTACAAGGAGACAATTATACCGACATACCCTGCCTCCAGCACACATACAGACATCCATGCATACAGAACACACATGGAGGCACGCTTTTAAATGAAAAAGAATTTAGCTGTTGATAGGACGTTATTCCCTATAAAAACTTAAAACCAAACTTTATCATTAACGAGGTACTAATAGAGTAATACTGTACACACACAGTTCCAGCTCAACACGTGCATATTCGGTTAAGAGAAAGCTTGCTGTATCCCTCTACATGATTGTGAGCGGCGACTACTATGGGGGCCCCTGCATAATCAGGGGTGGGTTTTCTCTTGGTGTTCTGTTTCGGGGACATTGAAGAGACTATGAATGTATCCCACGTGCAGTGTATACATAAAGAGGACTTATTCGGGGGCCCCTTCAGAGAATCTGAATTTTGAAATATATATAATAAGTATTTGGTTTATTTTTAAATTGAGGTATTCCTTTTTGTGAACGCCTATTTTTCGTCGTGTTTACATGTTGTCGCTGTAAGTAAGTAACACGAAATTACATTTATTTTCGAACGAAATAGGAAATTCATTTAATCTATTGGCATACGACTTCACAAACTACTGGAAAATTAGGCTTTCGACAAATCATCAATCTCAATCTGTGTTATGTCTGAAAATTCACCATGGATATTGAGTATTAGACAATACGCAACAATATCTATTCCCCCTGTTTCTAAACATTTTCTTCAGGTTGGTAAGTATGGATTATGAAAAGTGGTTGTTACACAACCAATAAAATTTTCTATGTGACGTTTCGATGACTAGTACGACATGTACACTGTCACCTTCAACAGACAAATGACCAGTGAAGCGTATGCACACAAAGGTGTAAAATGTGTACGAGTTGTCCAAAAAAACTCGATGTCGATGTTAATGTTATCTTTTTGAAGCCAGACGTTAATTGGTGTTCGGGAAGAACATGGTCGCTACGTTGATCTTAGTTTTGCATGATAAAGGGGGAGCTTTCCGAATGAAATATTCGGTGCTTGCAGGGAATTCCATTGGTTGACATTTGTCGTATGATGTAGGCTACTACTCACTGGTATTGAATAACGAATCACGGTACATGAAGACATTTCTAAGAAAACTTGTATGACGAGTATAATGAGAGAGAAACGCGGTATAGCGAGGCATTTTCATTAACACCAGCATATTGTTAACTTACCATTATAACAACAAAACGACTTCACAGTGAGCTTTTGGAAAATGAATGTAAACATACGCAGGTAATAGCACCTGTTACCTTCAGTAATCGATACAGTATTCCAAACATTAATTACAATGTACAGCTGTATTAGGTGGAAGTTTTCGTATCATTCAACCTGTAATTACATATTTTAATGTTGTATATAAAAACCTCCTTCTATACTATATTTTTAATCACCAGATAAGTTCATATGTGAAAGCAATTGATCTGCTTGAGTACAGTAGTATATACATTTTTCGTTACAATGCAAACGATTTAAAGTACTAGCAATTGACTAATTTGACACGAGACCTAAGCTTACTTTCATATTGACATTAAGTATACCTTTACATTGTTATAAAGGTAAAACAACAAGTGTTATACAAATCTTGTCAGTTGGTTTTCACGCAGTTATTCAAAATCGTCCTTTTCAATTTAAAAAAAGGTTTGACTGTATATAGTTGAATATAAAAATGACATTAAGGCTGATCGTCATGTCGTAAAATGAAAACGTGTACTACGTAAGTATCTCCTGTGTATCCCAAGGGATTATATTGAATTCCTGTTTTGGTAAACATACACAACTTTAGTCCCAATCATTACTAGTCCGTCCACTCATTCCGTCTTTGCGTATTGCAGAGTTATCTTCTCTTGGGAACAGGTATTGATTGTTACGTCATTGGTTTGTGCGAGAAAATTACGTCGTTTTCTCAAAAATTGATGACGTTACTCTCACAAACAAGTGACGTAACAATCAATGCCTGCTCCCAAGAGAAGATAACTCTGCAATACGCAAAGACGGAATGAGACGAGTAGGATCATTGCCTACCCGAACTCCACTACCTCCGAAACTTCTCAGCAGGCAAAATTGCCTTAATCCCTTCACAATCTTTAACTTGGCCATACAAGATGACTGTCAAGTCCAGTTATAACACCGATGTCTATAGTTCGCTCCTCTTACAGGGATATCTTACTATCTGTCCCGAAATGTATCAATTTCGTCCCATCTGTCTTGCACCTTAACGCGATAGTTTTGTTCTTAATACAGGCGATGTATTTATATACGCGTGAATAAACACCTATCATTTTAAATATTTTACTTTGTCAGTAAATGTATTGATTTGGTGTTAATGAATTCTCGATAGTCCATAAATCAGATCATGTGCTCAGTGGAGAAATAGTTTAATCTCTTTTTTAACACAATTAACGTGGCTTATGCGGAGGCATTCAAATACAGATTTTGTGGGGAAGAGGTCATATTAAATGGAACACTTGTTAAATATGATTAAAATAAATGCCCCCAACTGCGATACAGCCTATAAAAAAGTAGATATTAAGCAACTCATCCGTATCGACAAAAAGGCAAATGTTCATAAAAAGCAGAATACTGACATTGAGAGTTTATAGTTTGACAAAACAGCCCTGCGCAAGTTAGTTACAGAGGTTCTTTAAACACGTACACTGTGAAACTGGTTGGGCCGACCTGCTCCACTGATCTACAGCGGTACTCGTGCGTGATCGACCATTGCTGGTTTAACAGGCAGACGGACATGATGTATCACCCATCTCTCGCGCACAATGATATCAAGGAAAAAGGTAAGATATGTCGCCGTTTGTAACGTTCCTACACACTTAGCTTACTTGGTCAGCAGTTGGTGAGAGGTAGTTTTGGTAGGAATGTTCCCTACTGGTGTGCCTGCTACTGCTACACTATTGACGTTCCACACGTCCGTCAGTATGCTGGCGGCTTTTAAACACGCGTCCCTTGGTGTGTTGTTTCCTAAACTTATGGGTAAAGATATTAGAAGTGTCTTGGTTGTTTTGTTACACCCTTATATATATAAAAAAAACACGTTATTTTTGTCAAAGCATCGTCATGAAGTTTAGATATCTCGGAATGTCTAAAATGATTTTATGGCAAATTTTAGCTTGAAGTGACAACTCTTTACAACTCTGAGAGGTTACTAGAAAAAGAGGTTTTACAGGGGCGGGTCCAGGTGAGGGCGTAAGTAACGCCTTATACCCTAGAATTTGGAATTTCTCGTTATTGGTCTACTGCTGTTAAGATCCATCCAATCATTTTAATATACCATAGACAGTTAATGGAAAGAATTCGGCATAAAAAATGTCAAACCCTGACACTTTAACTATAAAATATGCATGCTCCAAGTCAGGAACCGCTACATTAGTGCATTTCACAATTATTTTATGTTTTTTAGCAAAAAAAAGGTCCAAAAAGATTTGATTCCTCTTTCAAATATCCTAGAAACGCCCCTGGTTTATATACATGTAGCCAGGTTAAAAAACGAGTAGTGAAGTTATATTTAGAGCCTGACCGAAAAGTCAGTGTGTATATACTTGTGCTGAGTTGTAACACACAAATGCATTACAGGCGGGTTGTTACTGGTATATCTATTTCGTAAAACTTTAATGTAATGTGTTTGCTTTTGCCTCATCAAGTTTCCCTTCTGATATTTCTTGCTAGTTTAATTTCTATGAAGTTAATATAAACGTTTCTGTGCCATTATTAAAGACCAAGCAAATCAGTACCGATACCGATCAAGCTGAATAAAACTAAACACACGAAATGCGAAAAGACCTGATAGTAAATAGTGGGTTTAAAATTGTGTTTTCAGCTGTGTGTAATGTATGCGTTTGTCCTGAAACGGTTTGTTTGTCTGTTAATTTCCTTGCACTAGCGAAAACCCGATGACCACTTTAAATTGCTATTATGTGACAATTCTTATACCAGTCAATTAGCTTAAATTAATGATGAATGATAAGCAGTAAATAACAATCATTGCAATACGCAAAGACGGAATACTATGGATTACAACGAACGCAGCCGTTCCAAGTAATAATAAATAATCACATCTTGTAGGCGGACCTCGTTAGCTGCATATGCATCGTTTTTTATAAGATATCATTTCATTCATCAGTCTTGAATTAGTTAGCTTATGGCACATTGTGGCACTACATGTTCACATATTCTCACAACGTGACACAACACGTCAACATATAATTTGAATTTTGGATTAAAATTACTGCTTCACTCCACTAAGTCATGAAAACTAAATTAATCAATAACTCATTTAAGATCAAGATATCATACTATAACACTTTATTATTCATGTACGTTTGCGTATGACCTCAGCTGAAGATAGTATTAAGTTAGACCATGTACAACCAACTGACCAATCATTCATAAAGAACCCGTAGTATCGCTTTGAATGTTGCAATTCATTTTACACCCAAAGCCCGAAATTCCAGTCTAAGCTATTTTGTATCTACTTCCTATCCCCAAGGTTGCTATGGAAACTGACCAGATCGTCTGATCCCTTATCAAAAGTTAGATCTGTACCGCGTCTGACCCAGATACATGCATACTGACATGGGTGGTGTAGCACACTAATTGAATAAACCGCACTCGGTGCGGGTGTATTGTCATAGTGGATTAGATTAAGACTGGAAATATTGTTACAGACAACTTATAAACAACCGATTATCGTAACTCCACACTCTAACATTTCCCAGTTATGAATTTAAATAAAATCCTTCAATCATTTTTGTTTCACAGATTGTCTTATTTAAGTTTAATTGCAAAATGACCGCGATCTTATGTCTGCACACGTGTAAATAAACAGTATTGGACAAAGGGATTTGATTTAAACGCCGAGTTCCTGTAGCAATGAGGAGAGAAGATAAATCATTTACAACAATGGGTCATGTCAATTACTGTGGTGAACTATAAAATAAAGACACATTTAAAGTATTTTTGATAATCAACCGCATCTTATGGTAACCGGGATTAAGTTTCAACATATCAAAACGTGTTATTCAATATCATTCTGAATTTTATACGAACACGAGCAAACAAACACGCGTTGTCTCATGCATGGCCGGACTGATGTTCCGGCTATTCCAGAAAATGTAAAATTGTTTGAATGTAAATGTTTGAACATTCCAAGGACATACTGGAGTTATGTACATTAATTGACGTTTGTTCCAAGAGGAAAGAATTTCCCAAAAGATGACCATGTACGTCTCCGAAATCAAGTGTGAAGTAATCATTTATCAGTTTCTCGTCAGTTTTCCAACACGCTTTGAGAAAATAGCAGAAAACGGAGAAATACCGCTCAAATAAGGGAAGGTGAAAATTTGAATTGAGTTTAATAGGCGAATCAACACTTCGCCGTGATTTTTTGCAGAGCATAAGCCGCTCCGAATAAAAACCGGTTAAAAACCGGAAATATTCGGTTAAACAAAATTCCAACACGCGAAATCTTACTGTAGAAATTCAACACAAAAAGGGAGGCTATATCGGCGGTTCCTTATGACAGCCGATATGCTACTCTCTTAGAAACGTGTTTGAAAACATGGATAATCTTTAACATGATTCTAGAAACGGTAGGTACGTGAATAATACACACATATGTATGTCGTACTGATATGGGCTACAGCACGTGTGTATAGCAGATGTGTATTTAAGGGGTTTATTTTACGTGCGTGAATCAAAATATGACAGCACACATTGATCCATAACAGTAAAGCATGTATATGTTTGTAACGAATCCCAGTGAATGAATATAAACTCAAAAAAATGACTGAAGTTGACAAATAATAAATTCAAAAACTTATCATGTATCATACTGCATCATACTGTTGGGGCCATTTTTCTGTATGGAAGTGTTTTAAATTAAATGTTGAGTCCTATTTTAACACATTTGTTTCATTAACTTGTAATAAGTTAACTTGGAAAAAATAGTGTTTACTATGATTTTTTTTTTTGGGGGGGGGGGGGGGGGGCGGTGTGATTGGATTAACGTTGCTTTGGAAATACAAATATCTACAACTGCCTGATCATAAAATCAAAAGTCAAATATTACCTGTATATATGTGTATAACTATGTCAATGCACCAAGTATCCATTTAACTCAAAATGGCAAGGTATTAACAACCACTGAAAACTAAATTCAACATCAAAAATACTCTCATATTTATAGACAGACTTGCCTATGATGTACAAATTCTAGATGTGTATGAACATTCAAATCACTTAATGTAAATATTATTCTTTTGTATTTGGTAAAAAAAAATATAAGTTCATGACTAATTATCAATAAATATTATGTTATCCCAAGTTGAGGAAGATATCATCGGTGTAGTCAATGGATATCGTATTGATTGATGTATTAGCAAGTGAAGCAACGCACAATCAATTCAACATGCGTACTAGCGCTGTATAATACCACATCTTAACTTTTGGCAGTGATGCCTGTGTTTGTTAAGCACATTTAGAATGATACTATTTTTGGCCACCCTCACCCTCACTCTCACCCTCACTTATTCCGTCTTTGCGTATTGCAGAGTTATCTTCTATTGGGAGCAGGTATTGATTGTTACGTCACTTGTTTGTGAGAGCAACGTCATCAATTTTTGCGAGAACGACGTAATTTTCTCGCACAAACCAATGACGTAACAATCAATACCTGCTCCCATGATAAGATAACTCTGCAATACGTAAAGACGGAATAACACTCCTGTCGTCCAGATTTTGGACATTTTAGCCTTCTTTGAGGATACCTTAAGATGATGGACAGAAAAATGAAGACACTGTTTTCTCGCTTCTTTCTGGTGACTGGGTAATTGGGGTAATACAATTTGAAAACATCCAACAAGGTTTTTCAATATAACACTGTAGAAGAAAACATCAAATTGTATTCTCTGTACAAATTTTCCATTCACCGTATATACAAAAAAAAAGTCACACTAAATTTTACTAGTTATTGCTAATTTTATACTGTCCTGCACTTTGGCTTTATACAAAGAACAAGTTTTTAATGACAGATGCTAATTTCATCCAGATTTCAGTTAGCTTGGTGGTACTGAGCACTTGCCAAAATCTGAACATTTGTCACATTTGACAAAAAGTGGGCATTTGATTTCAGTTAAACTATCACTACAACATGAGCATGAGAGCAACGAGTCAGGTGAAGCTGCTAAGAAATTATTTGTTTTACCAACAAACAAGCCGATGTTTTAACATCTTGGTGTCGGTATTTTTATACGTTTGCAGACACTTGTTTTTAGTTCCGGATCAAGACCATATTTCAAAGAATACATTTTTCAACCATCTGTAGTATAGCCAACGAGTTTCGAAATTAATGATTAAACATCTGTATGTGGTTTTTTCACTGTGAAATTTGTCTTTGTGTAAACAGAAAAGAAAGTAGATGCTGTGATGCATCTTGATTGATCTTGGGTTTGCTTCTTGATAAACTGGACTCCCTCTGGCAACGGATTTGACCTAGTCTGAAAAACAGAAAAGAAAGTAGGGGTATTTGCATTGTGCACCTACATGTCACTTACTGTATAACATAAACATTCTGTGGTTTTTTTTCTCTTCACCACACATGTATATGATAAAAATGTTACAATATGACATTTTTCATACGATATCTGAAATTGCTCGCGACCTAAACACAGGAGTTTGTTATTGTATCGTATGACAACATACTACATAGGTTATTGTCTTATGATATAAGATCATTCACATTTTTTCTCATTATCTGTTGATCAAAACAAGCTCCTATATCAGGTCTTTGAAATGAATTTACATATTAAGGATGTAATTGTTTGAGGCATGTCATGTATGTTCATCTTGTGTATAAAGAATAGATCTTTCGATCCATGTGCGACATGTGTGTGAAAGTGACGATTTGTTTCTAAAATATCAGTTTGACGAGCGACCCTGACGCGGGTCGCTTATTTCCCGCATATTATAGAGGGCCGGAGTTCTGACGTTAATCGACGACAAACCGATATAAAAAAAAGTCGATAAAACGTCAGAATAATTCGGACTAATTGCAGGGTTGCATGAGAATTTTCGTTTTAAAGAATAAATGCCACAAATCTTGATTCTGTGATAAAAAGGATCTTACAATCGTTTTTATTTTATATGAAATTTATGAAACTCGTCACGAATTTTTTATTTAAGCTCGCCAGACGCTCGCTAAATTGAAAAAATATTAGACTCGTGTCATAAATCTCATATGAAATGGACACTCATGTCTAACTAACATTAAACGATTGATCGTAAAACAAACATGTCTGCCTTTCTTTTCTATATGCATGGGGACTATTGATATAATTCGCACCAACGAGAATACTTTGTGGTAGCTTTACTTTCCGCTTATTTATACTGTATATCAGGTCTCCTCTGTGATAAATAATCAATATCGGGCCACCCTGTGATCTATAGAACACATTGTGATATAAAGTGAATAGCACCGTGATTGAAAAACACATCAGGTTAACCTTGTGATATAAAGTAAATATCTGGTCTCCCCAGTGATGTATTACTCACATCTGGCAACCACTATTATATAGTGTACACATGGTGTCTAAAATGTTATGAATATAACATGTCAGGTCAACACTATAATAAGTATAACAAATCAGGTCTACATTGTGATATATATATCAATAAACAGGTCAACCCTATGATATAAAGTAATAATTTGGTCAACCCAGTGATATATAGTAATAATTAGGTCAACTCCCTTATATTTAATAAAAATTAGGTCAACCCTGTGATAAATAGTAATAATTATGTCAACCCTATGTTAAATAGTAATAATCAGGTCAACCCTATGATATATAGTATAAGTTAGGTCAACCCTGTGCTATGTTTTAATTCCCCGGTCATCCTGTGATATATAATATTAATTAGGTCAACCCTGTGTTAAATAGTAAGAATTAGGTCAACCCTGTGATAAATAGTAATAATCAGGTCAACCCTGTGATATATAGTAATAATTAGGTCAACCCTGTGCTATGTATATATGAAACATCAGATAGCACCTGTCATATTTAGTAAACAGCAGGTCACTACTGGTCTAGATCTATGAACTATATATTTGTCGTCCTTGTGGTGTGGAGTACACATTGGTCAGTCCTGCGATAAATAACCCACCAGGTCATCCCTGTGATAGCAGTATGGTCTATAATCTACAAACGTTTAATACTAGGTTTCATGTTAAGGTAGCAGTGTACAGTAGCGTACGGTGGTCATGGGTGATATTTTTGTACAATGAATAACCCCTGTAATATTACATGTATCAAAACTAAAAAAAAATCAGCTCTAAAATTGGCATATACATGATGAATTGGACTATGTGGGCTTCACATTTTTGGGCATTTACGAATCTGTGTCTACACAACAAAAGCATGCTTTTCAAGTAGTCTTTTTTTTTGTACACAGCACATGTGTAAATATTGTGAAAAATCTAGTTTGACGACCGATGCTAAAACGTCAGTATTTGTGACCGAGTAGGTGATATTTAATTTAAGACAGGTTTTAAGAAAAAAAAATACTACTTGCGTGGGTCAAATTTTTAAAAATAATGTTTTTTGCATTTTTTGATGTGGTAACCATGGTTTTCACAAGTCCCAAATCTGGGGAAATCACTTTTTGAAAAAATATTCATTCTTCTAAAAAAAAAAACGTATTCAAAATGTAGTTTATAAATATCTATATATATATGTAGGTGTGTTATGCAGGATTAATCTGCTATCCATGTTTTTCCGAGACATGCTATTTATTTTTAGGGTCAAGCCATTTCTACTGTACTCTGCCACCTATATATTGTACATGGTCCATGCATCTTTTCAGATGACGATGTTGAGATGACTGTGGCGGAAGGACTACTAGATGTGGAGAAGGACGAGGTACACCGGGACACATGGTCGAACAAATCAGACTTTATTCTCTCTTGTGTAGGATGCGCAGTAGGACTTGGAAATATATGGCGATTTCCCTACCTCTGCTACAAAAACGGGGGAGGTGAGTAAACGTATTTTAGTTGTTATAATTAGAACGAACTGTTGTTTATTTCTTATATATACGAATTGAAATACTGATTTGAGTCGCAAAAAGAAAAACATACGTTAACAAATAAGAACACAACGGTCAATAGTTAGTTCCATTATTTGCAAGTATGAAATTGTGTTCGTAATACAGAGATAAAATAGTGTCTTTCTCAAAATGTCACACTGCATTATGCTTGGTTCCCAGACTTGTGAGATTACCAGGCAAAGAAAGGGCAGCTCGAACAACAAACACGGCTTTATTGCTATCACCTGTTGATTTTAAACTTCATTTTACAGAATTTCAACATTTTATAACACATTCTGTTAAGGTCAAAGTGGCATAGTAATTGGAATGAATTCGTACACAATAAATCACTCTCCATAAAACCTCAAATCGGTTAATGGTATCCATGCTATAGAGAAAACCGCAGAACGAGATGGTTCATGCATTATCCATTCATATTTATTGAGACATGATGACTAGTCAAAATGTTTCGCATGTCACGAACCATTTGCAATAAAGCATTTCTTGTTAGGCCGCCCTGACCTTAAGCCGATACGAGAGCATTATACAGAGTAATCTCAACAATCTCAAATTTCCTTAGCTTTATTGGCCCAAATGACCTTTTCTGTGTTGAGTTGATAGTCAGTGGGAAAATAGACTTGAACGTGACATTAACGTAACATCTGACTAGATTGTTTAGATCTTCAGATTTCCCCTATAGCTTAACAAACTGTCTATCAAAGTCGCGCGGTGAAACAACGAGTGACTGACAACCGAAATAAATTTCAGCATTTAACACGTTCATTAAGATCACAGTTATATTTATAGTTTTATACGTGCATTCTTAGATTTAGAAACGGTATTGGAAAAAACCTGATACCCTAGCGATATAAAGAATGTTAAATTGGTATTTCATTATTAATATAGCATAACAATGTTGGAAATAGATTTCATAATTTCTTCATATTGTCTAAAACGAACCATTAATTGTAGTAATTATATTGTATATGTATTAATGTGAAGTTTATATCAAAAGGGAACAGATATTGGGGGGAGAAAGTTTTCGAATTTGAGTCAATTACCCCCAAAATATGTTGCAAATATCTTTTGTACATCATGAAAATGTAATTGAATGACCTATTGCGTTTATTTTAATGCCTATGAGTCACGTAACCAAGATCAGTTAATCAGGTGCGGCTCGACTTCCAATCACCCATCCATCAATAATAATAATAATAATAATAATAATAATAATTGGAGGTTCTTATATACCGCTTTATCACAACCTAGTTCGTAGGTAGTCTCGAAGCGGCTCACAAATTATTAATCGTGGTTAGAGGGCCTTTGCAACCAGCCAATATCTTTCTCAGCTCCCTGGGGAGCATACAGCCGGAGCTGTCATTTCGGCGCTAACAGCTAGCATTCAACCATTCTAGCACTGCCCGACCACGTACTCATTTACAGCTGAGTAGACTGGAACAAGCGGAGTAAAGTATCTTGCTCAAAGATACAACATAGAGCCGTGCCGTGACTCGAACCCGCACCCCTTCGGTCACGAGCCCGGCGTCCTACCACTGTATTGTATTGTTTATTCAACTTGAAGCCTTACGGCTCATAAGCATATATAGCAACGTATAATAGATACAACAGTGATATGAAATACCAAATAATTATAACATCATGAATGAAGCATAATCTTGTACATCGCATGTGTAAATGGACAGTATAATTCTTTAAATTATTATGAAGTACAAGATAAATAAATTATCGGAAGATGAACAGTTCTTATAAAATTACCTCACCTAAGTGTACTGTGGCTATCGGAAAACAGATAAAGTGACAACATTTTCTTAATAACCGGGGCTCAACAAAGAGTATGTTAATTACAAAAAACAAAAAACAGGCACACAATTTGTATACAGTGATGTAGTGATCAGGGGATGGACAAAACAATATGTGTTAACCTGGAAATAAACAAGTACTCAAATGTTAGTGTGATAAAAAACACAATAAACCACTAGACTACCGTGCTTCAAAAGGACCGCCGTTAACTAGCTTCTCGTTAGTTTACAAATTTATGTTTTGTTTGATTTGCTGTTTGCGAAGAAGTAAAACCTCAAACAAATACGGCACTGCAAACTCTACTGCAACTTCCGTTTCTCAGTTGGAAATATATGCCACCGTTTGTTTGTGTATGGTTTACGGTACTCACAAAAGCTAAGGTTCTATAAAGATGAGTACATAGGGAGATTACGCCGAAAACAAAACGGTAGTTAGATTTGTTTTCTTAATATATTTGCAATTACACAGACTATTTGGCGAGCGTTGCACAGGTAGATTAATTTTAAACATGGCACATGATTATCAACACCAATGATAATGTCATTACGTCGCTGCGTGAGGGAACCAAGGAAAGTGTTATTTTCAGGGGAAATGCATGTAACCCTATTGCCATACGCTTCGTACATTACTGAGTATGTTTCGTTATTTTTTAAGGTGGAAACCAAAGGCTCGTCAATATCGTCATATGATAATGTACAAATTATGTCATGTTAAAGGTGCCTTCCTCATACCGTATATGACGTTCTTGGTGCTGGGAGGTGTGCCCCTGTTCATGCTGGAGATAGGGCTGGGCCAGTATATGAGTCAATCCGGTGTGAAAGCATGGAATATTTGTCCGCTATTCCAAGGTAATATTAAAACAACTGCTGCCACGGGAAGGTAATGCAATACGCCATGTCTTAAATATTATGAAAATAAACACGGACAATAGACTGTGTATGTGTAACGTGACGTAGAGATAATAAGTGTCGTATAGGTAAAGATGTAACGTGTCGTAGAGATAATAAGTGTCGTATAGGTAAAGACGTAACGTGTCGTAGAAATACTTTGTGTCGTATAGGTAAAGATGTAACGTGTCGTAGATATACTATGTGTCATATAGGTAAAGATGTAACGTGTCGTGGAGATAATATGTGTCGTATAGGTAAAGACGTAACGTGTCGTAGAAATACTTTGTGTCGTATAGGTAAAGATGTAACGTGTCGTAGATATACTATGTGTCGTATAGGTAAAGATGTAACGTGTCGTAGAGATAATATGTGTCGTATAGGTAAAGATGTAACCTGTCGTAGATATAATATGTGTCGTATAGGTAAAGATGTAACGTGTCGTAGAAATACTATGTGTCGTATAGGTAAAGATGTAACATGTCGTAGAGATAATATGTGTCGTATAGGTAAAGACGTAACGTATCGTAGAGATAATATGTGTCGTATAGGTAAAGACGTAACGTGTCGTAGAAATACTATGTGTCGTATAGATAAAGATGTAACGTGTCGTAGAGATACTATGTGTCGTATAGGTAAAGATGTAACGTGTCGTAGAGATACTATGTGTCGTATAGGTAAAGATGTAACGTGTCGTAGAGATATTATGTGTCGTATAGGTAAAGACGTAACGTGTCGTAGATATACTATGTGTCGTATAGGTAAAGACGTAACGTGTCGTAGAAATACTATGTGTCGTATAGGTAAAGATGTAACGTGTCGTAGATATACTATGTGTCGTATAGGTAAAGATGTAACGTGTCGTAGAGATTCTATGTGTCGTAGAATTGTAACGTGTCGTAGAGATAATTTGTGTCGTAAAGGTAAAGATAAACCATGTCGTAAAGATACTATGTGTCGTATAGGTAAAGATGTAACGTGTCATAGAGATGTAATATGTCGTAGAATTGTAATATATCGTGGGGTTTTAACATAACGTTTGTGTTGTATAGTTGTAACGCGTCGTGAAGTTGTCACCAAAATATCATGTGTCGTGTTGTTGTTACGTGTCGTAAAGGAGTTGTTAGGTGGTTTTAACTTGCCTTACAGTTTTATCATATCATAGAAATGTAACGTGTCCTTGTACGGCGATGTGTATTGTTATTGTTTTGTCATATAGGAATATTTTGTGTCGTACAGTTGTAAATTGTCGTAGAGGAGATGTGTGTTTATGACGGTGTCGGTGTCTACAAAACAACTAATACAATTGTCACATCATATACTTCGTAAACCCAAAAGCAGATGATGTTTCTTTAAAAGCTGTACACTGATTTTGAAATATTCTTTCATGGCTTAGCAATAATCAAAAGCAAACCACCATACAGCATGGAGTTAGCAAACTGATGCGATGCAGATATTGAACATTTCATGAATTAACGAGCAAAAAAGATCGTAATGATGTTAACGATAAACTTATATATTTAAACGTCCTATACTTCATTACGTGCTAAAATAGACGTTCCTGTTCTGATCGTCCATCAATTTACTAATCACGACTTAAGTATCTACTCATTTTCTGACTTTTGTCAGAAAAAAACCTCGAACATGTTGTGACATTAAAACAATTATTTTATTAGAAATAAGAAGTAACGAATGCTAATTTTAACATGTGTCTTAACTATGTAGCATGTGTCTTAACTATGTTACATGTGTCTTAACTATGTAACATGTGTCTTAACTATGTTACATGTGCATCCCTGTACTGTTCTACCGGTACAATTACAGCTTTACCTCAGTTGACTTTACGGGTTTACCTGTGTACCTATAGAGTTTTACCTGTGTTACCTATACAGATTTACCTACGTTAAACAGCTTTGAATATTTACCCGTGGTACCTTAACAGATTTTCCTGTCGTACGTGTACAGATATTTCTTCGGTATCTGTAAAAATATAAGCGGTATCTGTACAGATATTCATGTGGTACCTGTAAAAATACTAGTGGTATCTGTATAGATATTCCTGTGGTACCTGTAAAAATACTAGTGGTATCTGTACAGATATTCCTGTGGTACCTGTAAAAATGCTAGTGGTATCTGTACAGATATTCCTGTGGTTCCTGTAAAAATACTAGTGGTATCTGTATAGATATTCCTGCGGTACCTGTAAAAATACTAGTGGTATCTGTACATATATTCCTGTGGTATCTGTAAAAAATAGTAGTGGTATCTGTACAGATATTCTTGTGGTACCTGTAAAAATACTAGTGGTATCTGTACAGATATTCCTGTCGTACCTGTACAAATACTAGTGGTATTTGTACAGATATTCCTGTGGTATCTGTAAAATTACCAGTGGTATCTGTACAGATATTCCTGTGGTACCTGTAAAAATACTAGTGGTATCTGTACAGATATTCCTGTGGTATCTGTAAAAAATACTAGTGGTATCTGTACAGATATTCCTGTGGTACCTGTA